>NC_063192.1:32147500-32150000 GCF_017589495.1 Alosa alosa | reverse complement strand
CATCAAGACCAGACTCGACTGTCAGGCAGCAGAGATGGAAAACCCAGATAGGAAACAAACAAACACACAGACAAACAAACTAACAAATGGAGCTGGGACAAGTTGGGGCTGGGGGGGGAGGGCTCTGATAGCCATGCCTCATTGGCAGCCTGAGCTGGGGGACACGGGTGGCTGCCATGCTATTTCCGCCAGACACGGCTTTCCGAAAGGGAGAGGAAAAATTCCAGAATGCCTGGGGTATTCGCTGGACTGACGGAATTCTTTTGAAGTACCCCGGTTCGTTTGGTATGCTGTCAGTTTCGCAAGGCCTGTTTGGGGAATGGAGGGCTTTAACCAACTAAAAAGTAGTGTCTATCATTCTAAATAAATGTGTTTCATAAATTGTAGCTTTTTATTTGAAGTAATTGTCATTCAGTCATGGGCTATTGGCTGTTTGTTGTGCAACACACTCTACAGGGCTAGGAACTCTTACTAGTTTGCTCTCTTCTTATAGTTGATCATCACCAGTTCAACATTTTGTGTCATAAAACTATAGTGATTTTAGTGGTCCTATCTGGAATAGTCAGAGCTTGACTGATTGATGTCTGATTAAAAAAAAAACAAATCTGGGGACATGTTGAGTGTTTTTAGTCAGCTCTGTTTTCAGTTGTTTTTTATTACACTGCAACTGAGGAGAAGGTACCCTCCATCATCATTGACTTGATGTAGGCTACAGCTTACAGGATGGTTATAAGTGAAGGAGGTAGCTAGAATGCCGAAATTCAAACTTTGCTGCCTTTTTCTCTACAGCATTTCTGTATAAACAGGTCACTGATATTGGCAGGAGGCTAGTTTGTTATTCTAAACAGTCATGATTTCTTCTTCTAGATGGTTGGTGGAACATGGGAAAATTCTTCATGGGAGGCCACAATAATAAATATATTAATAGGCCCATATGCACACAATAAATTAAACTGCTGCTTAAAAAGAACTCAGGGATAGAATTCTTGATGAGATCTATTGTGCATTAACCTTGCCAAGTAGCTGTTTGTTTAACTAGAGCTATTTGCAATGCTTGTTACTCTAAAATAGTTGATGAAAAGGGGCTAATTTTTATCTGTGGGGTGGGAAGTTAGACCCCCCAAGTGATAGCTGTGCCCCCCTAACCATAATTGTCTGGTGACGTCCCTGGCAATGATGCATGCCCACATGCCACCTTTTGTCTTTCACAAACCCGGCTCTCTGTTCTCCCCCCGCAATCTGCTGCCCGGTCTATTTCCAGAGCCGTCCTCCTGCTCGTCAACATCGCCCTGCTCCTGAGGGGGACGGGGGTGGGGGGTTGGGAAGGACATGCTCTCCTGTGTTGGAGGGCAGAGCTCTGGTCTTCTACCCCCCTCTCATTACCCTTGGCAACTTTGGCACCCCGTGCTGGGTGAAAAATGAGGGGCACCACCAGGCATCGGCAACGGAACTCGGGGGTCGGCGATACTCTTGTTCTCGCTAATGAGGCTGGCGCGTTTGGCGCGGGCCGTTGGGATGAGAGGGGCGGCTTGTGTATGGAGGCTAGGGGGGGTGTGACGCACGTCCGTCCCCTGTCCTGTGCGTGTGTGTGCAGCCGTGTCTGCGGGACTGAGAGTGGGGAGCCGAGTGAGAGCTGGGGGAGTCCCTGGGGGCCACTCGTCGCATGCTTAACAGCGAATGCTTGTACTTCCCAAGGAGCTTAGCACGCCCAACACGGCCCTGCTTTCCTGTGCGTGGCGAGAGCATGGTGTGTGTGTGTGTGTGTGTGTGTGTGCATGTTTGATTGATTTGCTCATATCGAAGCAATATGCCTCCTAATGAACGAGAGGAAGCGGGCGAGTGGTTAATTAGCATCGTCCCAGGCTTCAGCACGGATCTGGAGCTCATTAGTCCAGGTAGCAGTCATTATCTTGCGCTTGCGTGCGTCCGACTATGTGCAAGATACTGTCTGTCACCCTTAACACGCGCCTATCAGACGTGGCGTAATTAAGCGTTTTAATCAACCCCTTAACCCTGGCATATGTGTGGAACCAGCAGTATCATCAGATGTGACTCCAGAAACCTGAGGGAGCTGAAAATGTTGCCTAGTGAAAACATTTCCACCAATTAAGTGGTTAGGCCCCATATTTGACGTCTCGTTCAGCTCAACTAAACAAAGTAATTACAGTATGCATATGTCGCTCATGCTCTACTGGCTGTTGCTTTGGCAGACACGGGGGGAGATGTAAAGGAAGACTATATGTTCACTATATGTATAAGCAGTAGGTGTTGGAGTGCCTCAGAGTGACTGGCCCTCCTGCAGAGCGCTTTTCTGGCGGGAGCTTTTGGTGGGATGTAGGTGCCTTTGGCTTTAGCAGGTGGCCATCTTCCTATAAGAATCCCACAGATAATCCCTCATCTGAGGGATAAGATCCCGTGCTGTCTTTTTCTCTCCTCTCCTCTCCTCTCCTCTCCTCTTCTCTCATCTCTCATCTCTTCTTCTTTTTGCTTCTGCTGCTTC
>NC_063192.1:32142500-32145000 GCF_017589495.1 Alosa alosa | reverse complement strand
CACAGAAATCTCCAATAAAACCTGGAAAGTGCTCTGCGGTCTATTTATAGCTCGAGAGAAATACCCCCGCGTGGCACGGGCCAAACAGCCGCCCGCCACCTCTGTGGCTGATTGTGATTTTCAATTGATTGTTTAAAGAAGAAAATTTGCCAGAGAGATTAAAATGTGTGTGTGTGTGTGTGTGTGTGTGTGTGTGTGTGTGTGTGTGTGTGTGTGTGTGTGGGACGGGACCATATGCTGAGGGCTTCTCTCTCTTTCCCTCACTTCCTCTCTCTATCTCTCTTGTTTTTTACCTCTCATCTCTTCCTCCTCCTATTCAGGAAGAAATGACCTGCCTGAGCGGGAGCGGTCTCATGCAGGCATGTGGGCAGTGCCGAGGCCTGGCCAAAGCCTCCGTGGCGTGTGGTCATTTCTTCCCCAGCGCTGATACGAGGGCAGTGAGATGTGCAGCTGCTGCCAATTAAAAAGCCTCATGAATAACTGAGCCATCTGCCTCCGGGCTAGGCCATGAATGCAAGGCCCTCTTACTCTCTCACTCACACACACACACACACACACACACACACACACACACACACAGAAATTCTGTCCACGTGCCGAGGCGTGGAGTCTGAAAGTATGGGGAACTGCGGTGTATGTAAACAGACAGGAGGTGTGGGCCGAGCTGGGAAGAGGACTGATGTGACTCCTGCGGCCACTTAGGATTCCACCGCCCCTGGCCATGCTGATTAGCATGTTTCAGCGCCACCCCTCGCACGGCTCTACCTCCGTGTGAAATGTCACTTTAATTAAGAAGCATGATTTGATTTGAGTTAATTTGCTGAGCGACTCGTAATTAAGGATAACATTTGGAAGAAATGAGGTTCGTGTGTACTTTCTGTGTGAGAGTGTACGTGAGTGTGTGTGTGTGTGTACGTGCGTGTGTCTTTCTGCGGCGATGACAGCTCTGCAGGTGTCACATGATGTGCTGGCCCTGGGTGTCCACTGAGCGGGTAGCATCGTCTTTAGCTCATTAGCACCCTGACAGGTCCAGCAGTGGCTTAGTGTGGACGGGGGTAGTGCAGGCCATTATGTCTCCTCCGAGTCGCCAGGGATTTGTGGTAAGGGGAGAGCGTCAACATGAAGCCCATGTGACCTGCCTCTGCAGCGCATGGCTGTCGGAGTGTTCCCTCCCGGTGGCCTCATGCTGTCATTAGCATTTACTGTAGCCTACTCCCATACTCTGTTTTTCTGTGTCACCTTGAGTTCCTTCTCTCTCTTTCTCTCTCTCTCTCTCTCTCTCTCTCTCTCTCTCACTCTCTCTCCCTCTCCCTCTCTCTCTCTCCATGCGTTAGGCTCACTGCCCATGGCCCTCACTCGTTCTCCAGGGAGAGGCTGTTTGAGTAGCACTCCACCCCCGGCTAGCTGCGGTACCATGCATGATGGCGGTGGTGGTGGAGAGGACAGGTCAGCCTGCTATGAGCAGCCCCCAAGACGCCCGAAGCCTCCTCCACCACCCCACTCTGCATAGCAAATGGGTGGAGGTGTGAAGAGACTGCCGCTCAGACCTGAATCACCCCACACACTAGAGCGCTGTGGGCTAACGCGTTGATTGGGCACGTGTGGAAGCGCGCTTTCCTGACGCTGCAGGCTTCAATCTCAGGCGTGGCTTATTACCCGCGCGCCCTTGAGAGAGGCACTTAACCTGAATGGCCACGACGAAACAGCAGCCTCTGTTAATGGCGCTGGCATTAGGTTGTTATGTGGGGTGGGGAGCTGTTAGCGGAGTATGGGGAAGCTAATGCAATCTGGTAGATGGAAACAGCTTGTAACGAAACAACCACATTATTAGAGTGAAAAATAAGGACCGTTACTTAAAGCAGTTGATTGGCAAAGTGGGAGTGATCGGCAGTGGAATTCTAGATAGAATTTATAGCGGTGTGTGTGTGTGTCCGTGTGTGTGTGTGTCTGTGTATTTGTGTGTGTGTGTTTGTGTGTGTCTGTGTATTTGTGTGTGTGTGTGTTTGTGTGTGTGATAAGAGTTAAACTACAGAACAGTAACTCTGTGTATACTGCCGGGTCATTTCCTGGCTCATTTGTTGTCATATGCTGATGAGGGGGCTGGTGTTAGGGGCAGCAGCAGCTGTGTGTGTGTGTGTGTGTGTGTGTGTGTGTGTGTGTGTGTGTGCAACTGACGTGGCGTGAGGGCACACAGCGGGGATGATGGTCACTGTCAGGTGCCGCCCGCACTCCACCACTGCTCTGCTGCACACTGCTGCTCGCATCTGTCGGGAGGCTCGCTGGCCACATACCAGTCTGCTGGATCACATTCCAAACTACTTACAATGTGTGTGTGTGTGTGTGTGTGTGTGTGTGTGTGTGTGTGTGTGTGTGTGTGTGTGTGTGTGAGAGAGTGAGAGTTGGTGCTGTTGTTGTTGTTGGTGGTGACGGTTGTTGTTTTTGTTGATGTTGATATTGTGTGTGTGTTTGTGTGTGTGTAAGGGGTTTGGTGGTGGTGGTG
>NC_063192.1:32105000-32140000 GCF_017589495.1 Alosa alosa | reverse complement strand
AGGGGAGGGAGGGTTGGAGTGGACGTAGGGAGAGGGAGGGGCGTGGGGAGGGGAGGGTTGGAGTGGACGTAGGGAGAGTGGGCGTGGGGGGGAGGGGTTTAGGTGGGGCTGAGGAGAGGAGGAGGAGATGTGGGGAGGGTTGGACGTAGGGGGAGGGCGTGGGGAGGGAAAGGGAGGTTGGACGTAGGGGCGTGGGAGGGAGGGTTGGAGTGGGCCCGTGGGGGGGAGGGAGGGGAGAGTGGGGTAGGGGAGGGAGGTGGGCGTGGGGGGAGGGGAGGGAGGAGTGGACGTAGGGAGAGGGAGGGTTGGAGTGGACGTAGGGAGAGGGGGGAGGAGGGTGGGCGTGGGAGAGGGAGGGAGGGTTGGGAGTGGACTAGGAGGGGGGAGGGAGGTTTGGTGGGCGTGGGGAGAGGGAGGAGTGGGCGTGGGGGGGAGGGGGGAGGGTTAGATTGGGCGTAGGGGGAGGGGCGTAGGGGGGGTTGGAGGGTGGGGGTGGGGGGGGGAGGGGGGGTTGGAGTGGACGTAGGGGGAGGGAGGGTTGGAGTGGACGGTCAGGATGTGTAGTCACCAGACCCTGGCGTCTCTAGGCTTGTTTTGCTTTCCAGAGGAGTCATTTGGACAGACGGGCTTCCTGCAAGTGTAGGCTGCAGCAGGACATGACTTTATCGCATCTCCTGCATATCTGAGAGGAAGCCTGTCCAGTCAGTGGAAACAGGAGAGGCAGGGGACATCGGATAGTGGCTCTCCCATGACTGCCCGGCCGGATATGTAAAGATTCCTCTGAGGCTTTTGCTCGATGAATGGGAGTCTGTCCTCACATTTACTTTGCTTTGAAGCCGCCACCACCCAATGTCACAAGGGTAGTGCAGCCTAATCTGCTTTGGCTTCTAGAGTGACCACCGGGGGCCTCTGATGGCCAACGCTTTGGGAAAAAGTTCCCTTCTGTGACCACGCCAGTCAGGAAGTCAAAGGTGAAAAGGGTCTAAAGGCCCGAATTTAACCCTTTCTGATTCCGCTCTAAAGCTCTAATGCGGATGATATTGAGATCCTCTAGCCTTTGTGTGAGGCCATATGCCTCAAAGACACTCTGGGGTGTTAGGATCACCCTGCCACACCCCAGCGAGAGCTCCCGTTCCCCGACAACTGGCCTGCCATGCGTGGCATGTGGACGTGCTCTGGACCTGGAGATGCTGGTCTGGTGCGATGGGGACAGTGGGCGCACGAGGACGCTCCTGTGGAGAATCTGATGGTCATCACCCCTCTTCAGGCCTTTGTGATTATCAAGTAGGCATTGAGCCCTTGGAGAGACCGCCGCAATCAGATTGAGGGGATCCTCGGGTGAGATTAAATATGTGTGTTGATGCCCCCTCCACACTCACAGACAGACACACACATGCACACACACACACACACACACACACACACACACACACACACACACACACACACACAGAGAGAGAGACACACACAGACACAGACGCCTAGAGTGATCGTGATCTATCATTTTAAAACTTACTCTGTGAGTGTGTGCATGTTTTTTTTTTTTGTCTGTCTGCCTGACACAGGGAGTGTGTTCAGGGAGGAGAGGGCTGTGGAGTTGCTACTCTCTCGCTGTCTCTCTCTCTCTCTATCTCTCTATCTAGAGAGTTGCTACTCTCTCTCTCACTCTCTCTCTCTCACACACACACACACACACAAACAACCCCCAGAGACTTAAAACAGTCGGCCCCCTTTGATCTCCTGGTGCCGGGTACTAAGAGTGATTGGCTTTTCCCTCCACCTTGTCACAGCCCGTGTGCACAACTCCGTGTGTCAAAAGACAGAGCCCGGAGACACATAGCAACCATATCTGTAATGGTAGCCGTTCTCAACTTGTTTCCCCGTCCCCTTTTGTCCTCTCTTCCCTTTGAAGCCAGGTGAAAATTGTCCCTCAGTGGTGGAGCAGAGAACACTGGCTGATATTGCATTCCATTGCAAAAGGAGAGCAGGAGAGAATGAGAATGAAAACAAAAGGATGAGAGAGAGTGAAGGCGCGTAATGAGAGGTAGCGTAATTCTCCCATCTGTTGGGCCTCGCTGTGCCAAGTTCCATTGTGCCCAGATTGGCGCGAGATTACTGAGCATGATATCAAAGTGCCACTCTCAGGCCCTCAGCGAAGAGAGTAGAAAAGCGAGCGGGAGAATTGACACATTCCCTCTCAGAGCAAGTCTTTCTCTCCCCGGGCTTTTGAGCCCATTGTGAGGGGGAACAATGTGCGCTGCAGAAAGGCAAGCGACTGGTGAGAATGTAATCCCTCCCGCGTGGAGCGTGCATGCAACTGGCCCCGCCACCTTTCATGCCTGGGCCCCTCCCCTTAATTAAATGCCACAGTCTTGGCCAGCTTCCTGAAGGGCCCCACCCCCAACAGCCCCCCTCTCCTCAGCCCCCTCGGTGGTCTGGGAGCCCCACCAGCCTCCCCACCCTGCCCCTCCTCCTCCGCCTCCTTTTTCTCCACCCCTCATCCTCCTGCGCCACCCCCAGCCTGCTGGAGGGTCCAGTGTCAGTGCGCTGGTTTGAAAGCCCCCGTCTGGCCCTTGTGAGGCTCTAAAGGCTCCCTGCAAATGAGCCTGGGAGGAGGAGGAGGAGGAGGTGGAGGTGGAGGTGGAGGGAAAGCTGTTGTGGAAGGGATACGCATTGAAAGTCTCTCTTTCTTTTCCACTTCACTCCCTGTCATTTCCTTTTTTCTCTCCTCCTCCCCCCTCTCCCCCCTTTTCAGTACCTCTCTGTATACAGCTCAGTATAGAGCTCTTCGCCACACACACACACACACACACACACACACACACACTCCCATTAGAAAGCTCTTGTTTTGTGAGATGCATGGTGTCTTGTGCATTCCACTCTTTCGACAGTAGAAGTGCTATCCATTCAAGCCCTGCACACATATCCTCACATCTCTTACACTTTCTCTCACACCAGATACATCTCTGGCCAAAGTGCTCTGACGCTTTTCCAACAAGGTGATCCTTTGCCTGTCCAAGAAATGCCGTTATTACAGTTATAACACCCTGTTTTTATAGTTTCCTCCTGTGTTTTCTGTACTGTGTGTGTGTGTGTGTGTGTGTGTGTGTGTGTGTGTGTGCGTGTGCGTGCGTGTGTGTGTATGCCTGCCTGCCTGCTAATCTGTCTGTGTGGCAGTCTTTGGCCTGTCACGGTACACACATGCTGTTTAATGGAGAGTATTGCTGGCACTTCTGGTGACCATCTGAGTCAGACTTCAGCTGGGCTGCTTTGATATGTGACTGGGTGGCCCTGTGGGCTGCAAGGTTGGTGCCACTTAAACCAGGACACTGGTGTGTGTGTGTGTGTGTGTCTGTGTGGGCTTGAAACTCAAGTACATGAGGGAGTGAGCTCCCACATCATAACGCCTCAGTAATTGAGCTTTAGTGCGACGTTGGGCCTCATTTCTCCTTTACTGTAAGTTCGAGGGCCAAGTCATTTTATTATACACCTCCAATACAATGGCATCTACAGCATGTTGCACTCCTAAAAGCAGCCACATCACCTATCCAATTAAGATGTAGAACACCAGACCTTCTCCTCCTTAAATGTCTAGACAGGGTGGGTGGACAGCATGTACGGCAAATTGTCCAGTGGATTGTAATGGCCTGGCTCAAGTACGTGCTATGACTATGATGTCAGGGTGGATCAGATGACCAGCTCCATGCAGTATGCATTACACATGTCCAAGGGTGTGACACGGCTATGTTTGACTTGACCAAGGGTTTGCGTAATTGCGACTCTCTGCCCTCGTTTACGGGATCCCTGCTACCACGGTGACGGCCCTGCTGTTTACATCACAGAGCCATCATTAAGGTGTAGTGATTCTCCCGTGACCGGGTCCACCTCTTGACCCTCGGGGTCGTCACCCCTGCTGGCGTCTCCCTTGACGATAATTGAGCTCTGCTCTCTAAGTGGCCCTGATCACTTGCCAGTTCCTCATTTGCACAGCGGCCTCTGGGTGGTCAGATGAAGGACCTCTGTGAGAGAGACGTGAGAATTGTTCTGTGTAACTTCAGGAGCAGAGCTGCACCCCCCCACCACCACCACCGCAACCCGACCAATAAGAATCCAGATCTCTCCCACTGACATCGATATCAGACTGCCTGATTCCGCTCACGGTTCCGTCTCTTTATTGCCTTCTGTTGGAATCTTAAGGAGTATTTGGAACTGTCTGTTTCACTCGTCTAGCTTTCAGTTCTCTGCAGTGAGAAGTTCACCAACCTCCGTGGAGGATTTTCCTGGTTGCCAGATGCACTTCTGTTCCCCTCGCCCCCTTCTCTCTCGTGCTCCACCAAATGTGCACTTGCTTGTAAAGAGAACAGTCAAGCTCTAATGCTCGTTTGATGAAACAGAACATAGGGGTTAATCCAACAGATTAAAGACGACTTTTCTTCTCGGGACAGAAAATGAATGAATAATAGTTTTGTGCTCTGATACTTTCGAAAGGTTGGATTAACCTCTCTAAAGGAATAGCTTAAAGACTCAAAGTCAGGCAGAGAGGTTAATTGTTTTCCTGCGAATGCGCGTCTCCTTTCTTTGTCAGTGCCTGGAACAATGATGTGGTTCTAAGCACTTGTTCCTCTGACAGCACCTCACCCCCCACCAAGCTGTGAGCGCCCTGTGTGTCCAGGGTTTAGTCTGAGCTGTGCACCGTAGACTACAGCTGCTATATTTACAATATATGCCCACCATCACAGTGTCAATGTTTTTTTCCTACTGCTATTAATTATACTGACGTGCTTATTGGCAGTCCATCTAGGCAGTGTAGGAACAGTTAGGAGGCCATTTTTACCCAGTGCAAATGGCCTCTTTTCTCCACTCCATTCATTTGGCTGTGGCATTTGACAAAGGCAGCCTTTTTCATTTTGCCTCCCTTCCTCTTTCATCCAGCTTTGAATCTGGCTCCTGCTCTTTTCTGGTCATTATGAGGTGCTAATTTATCTGGCTCCTGTGTCCTCTCCGCTGCGCTTTGTCCAGAGAGGGAGAAGGTGGGGAAAAGGAAAACTGAAAAGCAAAATGGCTGCTGTCATGGCAACGTGTTCTTTTTTTGCGCGTTCTGTCTGATATTGAGTTAAATCATTGTTAAAAGCAAGCGGGAAAAAAAGTGACATAAACGTAAAATGAGCAGCTCTTGCCAGTGTTACCACAGCACAGATTGTGTTGTGTGTCTGCCATGGAGGGATAGACAGATACAAGGGAAGGAAAGAGAGAGAGAGAGAGAGGGAGACCCAAGCCCTCCCTCCCCCCGGACCATCTGTCCATCCTGGGATCTGCACCCGAGAGACGTGGCTGGACTCAGGGAGAGAGCTGGCTGGTAGACCGGCATCGCCACTCCTCTGTTGGGCTGGACGTTGTTTGCCACACCGCGCTGCGCCACGCTATGCCACGCCATGGCATGCCCCGCCTGCTGTCCGGTCGCCAGAGAGCTGGGCACCTGCGGGACGGCTGGGCCGAGGGAGGAGTGGAGAGCAGGCGTGAGCGGAGGGAACATTCTTGGCCGAGGGCTGTGGGCGTCCCGAGGGCGTGCCGCAGGTCTGACCGTGGCGCCACTCACCTTTTGGCCCGGCGCATCTGCTGCCGCCGCCTCGTCCTGTCCTGTCCACCTCGCCTGCCACCGCGCCGCTCTAATTGTGCCCCTGCTGACTCCCTGGCCCAGGCCTTTCCCAGCATGCTCTCTGGCTGTGTGCGCTCGCTGCACAGCTCCTGCCAAGAACTGCACTCTCCCCCTGCAGACAGCACAAGCACCTCCACAAGGTTTGATTTTCCATCCTCAAATCAGTGCCATCTTAACCGTCCTCGCTGCACTCTGGGGAAATTGACTGACAAAAGCCATTAGACTCATTGAGGTGCATATATCAAGCTCATTACATCAGTCAAAATCACTCTTTCCCCATCAAGTCTGGCGCTGAGACGAGTCTCGAAAGGGAAAGGCCAAACACCTGAGAGCTCTTCACTCCGGCGAGTGCGCAGCCTCGTCCTCGTGCGGGCCACTTGTACGAGTCTTCCTGGTGAACGTGGCCTCTTCTCCACTGCCTCTTTGTTTAACCCCCTAATTGGACGGTGTCCTGCGTGACAGTTGGAGGCGTCTGACTCAGTGCAGACTGTCATGTCTGACACTAGTCCCCTCAGTGTCTGTCGTGTTGGCATGACGACTGTAGAAACCGGGGGGCCGCTCCTACACCCCCACCCCCCCACCCCCAGTGCTTCTCTCACTGGATCCAGAGAGATGCTAAGCTATACACAATCAAGTGTATAAAAGTTTTCTGGTGTATAGGACTTCAAGGACCATCAAGTAGAAGTAGTCATCAAGCAACCCTTTTTTTTAAGATCATGAGAAGCTGATATAATGTCCTATACCATATAGATATCATCATTTCCAATACTGCTTCCTCTTCACTGCACGGCCAGACAGCTGTGGTGTGTGTGTGTGTGTGTGTGTGTGTGTGTGCGTGTGTGTGTGCGTGTGCGTGTGTGTGCTGCTGGGTCCCTGGTCTGCTCCGAGCCCCATTGTGCTCCGGCTGCCTTGTGACTGAGTGCCAGGGCGATGTGCTCCGCCGCCAGAGCTGTCAGGAGGAAATTGAAAAGACAAAAAAGATCAAATTATCACCCCTCAATTAATTATCCACAAGCAGAGAGACACAATAATAGTGATAAATGTCTCTTAATCTTCATCTTCGGCAGTGGAGGGGAGGCAGCATCGGTGCGTCGTTGCTGCCTTTGTGCTTGACAGAAAATGTGTTTAGCGCCATTTGAAAGTAAATGATGCCGGCTTATCGGATTAGAGATCGCTCCATAATAAATACTGTTGTTTTATTTCCCTCCCCTCCTTAAACGTGATTACTGTTTACAATGTTTCACAATTATTCTAATGCCCTACAACGCAGCCTGCTTGCATAATGCCCTACCATGAGGGGGCTGCTGCTGCAGGAGGAGAATGCCACTGTGTGGTGGAGTTCTCCTGGGTGTTCTCTTTGCTGTTGGCATTGTGTGCCTCTTGTTTTAGCTTCTTCCTCCCTCTTATCCACGTGTCATCTTCTATCACTGGGATCTCTTGGCCCACTGCTGTGTCTGGGAGGCCCATGCATACCACTCATAGTTTAGCTCAGAGCTGAGGGTAGCCCTGGCACTGGGAAGCAGCAGATAGTGTTGCATGATGCACCGATACTAGAAAGGTATCACAGTACCCTGAAATTAAAATGGCTATTATTTAAAGTATATTTTTTTGGCCTTTTTATGCCTTTAATGAGAGGACAGTGAAGAATGACAGGAAGCAAGTGGGAGAGAGAGTCGGGGTGGGATCCGGAAAGGACCACGGGGCAGGAATCGAACCCGGGTCGCCGGCGTACGGTGCAGGTGCCCCAGCCAGTCGCACCACGGCCGGGGCCTTAAAATGGCTATTATACCCCATTTTATTAGTATTGGTACTTAAAGAACGGTGTCATCATTTGTCAATTAAAAACATTTTGGTAACGTATCAAAGTTCTACAAGACTAGCAGCATATTAGGCAGCGTGCTGCCTCCCCCCAATGCCTCTTTATCTTGTCATTCTAGAGAGCGCATGCACTCGTCTACAGACCTGGTCCTTCTGTCTGTGCCTCTGTGCCTTTGTCTGGGTTAGCCTCTGTGTAACCCTCTCTCACTCCAACCTGCTCCTCTCCTGCTCCCTTTCTGATGCAGATCAGATCCGTATCTGTCAGAAACAAAGGGCTCTTCCAGCTGAACACGGCGAGGTCACTGAGCCCCCCTCTCAGAGCTGGAGGTGTTGGGATGCACTCGCTCCGTGCTCCCGCACACTCTGCCCCGGGTCCAGGAGAAGCAGATCAGTTTTGTTTGCCTTTGGTCAGGCAAAGTCCAACATGCCAAGCGAGCATGTCCATAACATGAAATAAGAGAGGACAAGTAAGATGGTTTGTACTGTAAGTCAGCTAACAGGACCCCCATTGATACCTGCGTTGAGTTACGCTTAAAAAACATTTGTGCACAGTAAGGGTTTAGAGAGAGTGAATGAGAAAGAGAAAGAGAGGAAGATTGAGAGCAAGAGGGAGACGGAGAAAGAGAAATATACTTGGACACACGCTATGCTTTGCCAGGCTAAAGGAGTTGACTAGCAGGATTCAGGCAGGAGTGAGGCGATCGAGGGGAGCAGGGAGGCTTTGACCCTGTTGACCTGACACGCACAAGCAACAAAGGCCCTGGGAAGAACATCAGCAATCAGGCCCCTCCATCTTGTTCATGTGTTGTAATTGAAACTCTCTTACTGCCTCATTAAGGTGATAGATTATAACACGTTTTTACTCTCTCTCTCTCTCACTCACTTACATACACACACACACACACACACACACACACACACACACACACACACCTTTTGTTCCTCTCATGCACATGAGCTGTGTTAGCTGAGATATCAGCATGATTTGCCATCACTAGCAGCCATTCTCCCTTCAAGACGGTGGCCGAGCTGAAGATTTCCAGCCAGTGATTTCCAGCTTGTTTGCGTTCTGTGCTCTGCTATTGTTTGTGAGTCCCTCTGTGTGCCTATAAAGAGAGTTTTGCATGGTTGGACAGCCTGTGCCTCGTCCCTGACCCCTCTGAGCTAGTTTCTTTCTGCAAGCCGCTCCTCCGATGTATCGAGCTGCCGCGTAACGATTTTCTTTGTCCTCCAAGTGCATCTTTCTCCCCCGCTAGGCTCACTCACTGGACCCTGAAACACCTTTAATCACGACAGGAGGGGATATGGGGCAGCTTGCAAAATAGCGGCACAAGAGTATTATTTTGTTTGTTTGCTCCTGAGCCATGCAGCATCAGAAAATGGGCATAATTTTCGACAGCTCAATCATTCCCCAGATTTGACGTTGTGTCTAGGGGGTTGGGGTGGGGGGCAAGTTTGTTTTTGTGTGTCTGCTTGGAGACCTCTATCTTCCCCCTCTCTCTCTCTTTCTTTCTTTCTCACTCGCTCTCTTTCTTGCTCTCTCTCTCTCTCTCCCTCTCACTCGCTCTCTCTATTATTGGGGTGGCTTTAAGCTGTGATGAGTGGCTGTGGCTCTCTGGCAGTAGTCTGCTTCACACAGCTCCGTGCTGCTGAGACACACATCATAATCAAAGTCGAGCATCCTGCCTTCACCTTGGCTTGCCTGGTAGGAGCACATCTGAGCACACAGTGTTTTCTCTCTGGTGTGTGTGGTCCGTTACTGACATGGTGGCCTTTTGATGCGCACACAAGACAATTTTATGGTACGTGTTCACATTTAAACTTGAGCTATGCATCACATGCACATCAAATCTGTGTTGGATGTAGAGTGCGCACACACACACACACACACACACACACACACACACACACACACACACACACAACGTGTCGCATCGGTGACGGTTTCAGCGGCTCACGTCCTGTTCTCGGTGCCTGGCGGGGACTTGACACATTGCTCTTTTCACGCTTCCAGAAAGCCTAAGTGGCTTAGGGAGACTTTTGTCGTCTCGGCTCCCCTGGCTTTTCCCGGGCGAGCCCCAGAGGCGAGCCCCCAGACCCACGGCTGACCCCACGGCTGACCCCCGGCAGACCGCCACCACAGCCACCGGTTGGCCGGAGCAGCAGCACGGCGCCGGTGCGTGAGGCGCGGGGTAAACAAGCGCCAAAGTGCTCCGGACACAACAGAAGGCCTGTGGGGATTACTGGGCTAAGCCCAGTCAGGGGGGTCTGCACGGATTAGGCTAATCACGACCCCGGCAGCAGCTCCGTCCTCAACTCCCCACCGTGCCGCTCCGCGCAGCCAAAGAGCCCAACGTCACTCTGTCACTCGCTCCTCTCCACACTCTCTCCATTCTTCCGTGTGTGTGTCATTTCCTCTTTACAGTGCACCCCTGTTGTCGTTTTCCGCCTGCGGTTCCCCTCAGGTCTTTGCCGAACAGAGGAGTCCTCTAATGAAATGATAATGGCCCTTAATTGTTTGCAAAGACATGGTGGGTATTATTTACATCCAGGCCCATTTGAGATGAAGTGGAGGAGAAGGGGGAGCTAGTTTTCATCCGTCTCACGCTAGCTGTGCAGCGGACGATCAATTGGTTTGGGTGCGGGTCTTGGCATTGATGGATGGCTATAGGAGCCTGTGACATAACGCTGCTCGCCACTCCTCCCTGCTGCTGATGTAACTCTACACCCAGCTCCTGGAGGCTCCTCTAGGACACCCAGCCACTGAGCTTTGCAGCAGCGTCGCCCGCAGCTCCACGGCAAGGTCCTGCTGTCATTTGGAAGCCCTGCTTTATAGTGGTGAGATCATATGGAACGTGTCTTATGGCCCCGGCGCTCTTGAATGAGGGGAAAGAATGAGAGAGGAGGGGGTGCAGGACGCGGAGCCCTCCACTTAATCCCGGGACCCTCTCGTGGCGCCTAGGGTGTGTGGGCCTTCGCCTCGATCTCCACCTCCGCCTCGATCTCCACCTCCACCCAGCCTCGGCCCACGTCTCTGGCTCATTCAGGCTCTCTTGTTCAGGCTCTCTCTGGTGGAACACCGCTGTGGGCCTCCCCCCCCCCCCCCGCCCCCTGGCCCCGTGCTTTGGATCTACGCAGTGGAGTGGACGCTGCTTGGCCGGCGAACACTGGGACCATTTCCATGCTAATAACCCTCCACAGCAGCATCTGCCAAGAGGGCCGTCCGGAGCTGTGCCTGATTCAAACTGTGACGCCGGGATTTATGGTCAGACGGCCAGGGCGGGTCCTCTCCGTGCATTCATCCTTCATGGGGGTGAATTAGCGTCGGCCTTGGTGATTTGGCTGCAGCGCCACTGGTGTTGATTATTCCTGCTCTCTGTGTGAGGGTCATTGTTCTAATGGCATTGTTGTAATCAGAGGCTTGTTTGTTGGCGAGTTGGTGGGATGTGTTGAAATGCTAATTTGTTTAGCCTCCTTGGTCACTGTGTAATATATTGCTCAAGGTTCTCGTCCGGTGCGCTGGGCCAGAGCTCCTAACTCATGCCATCACACACACAGCTCTCATGTGAACACGTGCAACTAGTTCAACCTCAACACTGATGTTAAATCCCAGTTCCATTCTTACAGCCACAACATTATATTTATGTAATTGAAAAACCTGTCAGCTCATTTATGTCTTGATACAGGAAACGGGTTTGTTTAGATTGGAGTGAACCACCAAGGTAAATGAGTGGGGACAAGCTGTCGCTCTCTGAAGACTCCCATAAATGTCAGGGGCTGCCGAGTGATCCACTAGCGGCCTTCATTTTGCTTGTGCGAGCAAGAGGGAAGTTATGTGGAGGGGAGGTGGAGGGGTCAAAACTGCAATGGAAGCAGCCTGCCTCTCTCTAATAAGCCGGGGATATGTGCGAGTCTGCTGTTTTTGCCACCACTGTGCGGTTCTGTCGCCCGTCTGTCTCCCTAGGCATGCTGGGAACTCCACTCAGGCTTGACTTTCCTCTTACAAACCACTGATTACAATGACATGCAATTTGTGTCCTAACCTCTAGGGTCACACACACACACACACATGCACACACATACACACACGCACATGCACACAAATGCACACATGCACACACAGGCAAACACATACACACACAGACTTAAAAGTCTTAAAGAGCCACTCAATCAGAACCACACTCGTAAAGATAACCACATGGGCCCCATTTCAGCTTTTTTAGTCAATACATTGCTTAGCGGATCCAGGATCTTTCTTCTCATCTATATGTAGGAATGTAGCGTTGATAATGCGTCTGTTGGAGCAGATTTAGAATCTGCTCTCCGTGTCCTTCAACCTGGAATACTGTGAACATAATAAGTCAGCTGAGCCACAGACACGGCCCTGAGTCAGTCTGGGAGGGCACAAGGCCCCCCATCAGGACATAATGCTTTCCGTCACCCACGCTGTGGGGGAAGGCTCGTCGCTGCCATCCCTGCAAATCTCTTCTGTTTCAACGCTGACGACTCCGCCATTAGTCCTGTCTGGAACTTTCCGTGGATCTAATGGAATGAAGAAAAGCTGTCTCTCCTCATTAGAATCCCTGCTTGTGTTGTCCTCCAGAAATAATTGAAAGACTCCAAGCAGGCAAGAAAAAAAGGCAAATGTTTCTTTAATCTAATTTGCAGGCGAACAATGGTCCAGGGACTATGTTAAATTCCTAAAAGTGGCTTAATGCAATGCAATTTAATGAGGTAATTTGTGCAGTGCTGGATGGTGTTGTGTCCTGCTGAGTGTGCTCGCTCCAGTGTGTTCCCGTGCATGTGTGTAGATTGCGGGCACACACTCACACACACTCACACTTGGGCTTTGCAGTATGTGCTGTATTGTCCCTCTTATGTCATTCTCTTCACATACTGTAGATGAACCTAAACATAGCTTTTCTAGCAATGAAGACATGTGCTGATAAATTAATTTACTGAGTTGAAAGCAGAGGCAGGCCATGCCCTTAGGGGACAGGAGCTTGTGAAGGTTACTTTACTGTCCAGTCCAGTCAAGTTCCTCTCCTATGATATGGCAGCTCTGTTTAGATAGAGCTGCTCAAATGTTCCTTTCCACTGACAGAGAAAGGGTTCCGTTGTGGTTCATGGTCCAGATGTTGAATTGTTCGGAACATTTCGAAACACAAATAAATTGGTTCAGAACCTGAAAAGTTGAATATTGCTTTTGTGTTGTATATCGGAGTGGTCAAGTCATTCTACAGTTTAGAGAGGAAGTAGAACACAACTGCACTCTAAAGCCATGAGTATGCTCTCCTTAGCAACCATTGCCATGAGTAAACAAAGCTAGGTAACTAACATTACAAAGCTAAGCTAATAAAGTTGTGATTCCTCTGTTTTGACAGCATCATGGTCATATTATTATCTCCTGTTTATGCATATCATTATCTCCTGTTGATCACCCTCTGCTGATGACACGTCCTGGTTCAATTCAAAACTGCTGGAAATGCAGGCTAGTTCACTATACACCAATGTTTGAATAACTCTGAATGGACGTGGTTTAGAACCCGTTCTCTGTTGGTCAAAAAATGCTTAAAGATAGAAAGATATGTGAGCCAGCACATCTAACTCACACTGACAGTACACTCCAGCCCTGTGCAAACTCCTGCTAATAAGCAGTGAAGGGCCACGTGCTTCTTCCACCTCCACCATAGACACTCATAGGGTCTGAAGTCTATAGCAGCCTACAGAGGGGATTGCAATAGAACAGCACTTCAGGTTACACACACATGGACAGGCTGTTTGCTGGCCTTAGTTATGAGTCATATTACCATTGCATCAATCTCTTTCTCAATTAACATCAAACCCTGGATTATGCCTTTTGAAGACCAGAGCATTCCGAGTTCTATTCTTCATAAAAGAGTATGATTCATTGTAATATTAAAATTGACCTTCACCTTCACATGACTTAAACACGCGGCCACTGTGATCTTATACTGATAAATGGCCTAAATTGCCATGAAAGGTGAAACAGTAGACCATGTACAAGCCTGTGAATACATCAATCTTCCACTGCTTGTCGATTGGTGTGTTCAATAATCAATGTGTGTGTTAATTGTAGCTCTATACGCACAAACAGGATTCCCATCTCAGATGAGACCTCTGCTCTCAGAGTGCCATCATCAGTAGCATTGGCTTGTGCTTCACTGACATCTGCTCTTTGATGTCAAGAGGGACTAGAGACTGTCTGCTTTTGGTTATTGTAATGTCTCTTTGTGTGTGGGTGTGTGCGTGTGTATGTGTGCGTGTGTGTCTGCTTGATTGATTTAGCTTTGATCACACTCTGTTGTTTGTTTCATAGACACAGAGCTTGATAAATTACTTCCCCTTTGAAAATATGAGAAGCTTGCATATTCAAACTGTCGTATTTAAGGGAGGCACAAGCCAGCTGTTGACAGTGTATTATAAAACAATAGCAGTATTGCAACATGTCCTCCGCCAGGGCGACTTAACAGTCAACCTCCCTTTCAGAGGGGACATTGTTATGTTATGAGATGGCAGCAGAACGCACATGGGAGTTCCCTAGCTTAAAGCATACAGTGCTGGGTTAAAGCAGTGTGCCATTATGGCTGAAGGAGATGAGGGACTGGGGGATACCATAATGGCTCTCCCCTTCCAGGGAAATAGCTTTTCCTGAAGTTGCACCGTTTGTCTGAATTATAATGTGTTTGGAACACCTGCAAAGTGTTCAACATAAACAAAGGTAGCTAATGTGAAGTCTGGTGTGTTTTTCTTTCACTTTTTACTTTACAGGAGTCGAAAATGCACATTCATAGATGTGACATCACTTGAGTCCTCATGCACTGAAACACTACTTAAAAACAACTTATTGGGTTATTGAAAACCTATGGTTGGCCTTGATTGGATTATTTGACCTCTCTCAGTGTTAATTACAGTATAGCCATTGGCTTGTGTTCTGCTGAGGCGTCCTCCTAGTCTGTGCCTCCACAGCTGCCAAACCACTGTCCTCAGTCCATGTGTCGATCTCTCTAGAGGAGGAAACAGAACCGAATAACAGTCTAGTTCCATCACCCATCTCGATAGTAACAGCAGGGGAGTTCAGGGAAGATGCTAAATGATCAATGTCAGGTCATCACGGAATGAAAACGCACACAGCTAGAGGAAATCTCTCCTTAGGCCACTTCAGGGGCTTCCTCCACCAGTAACGCGTAGGAGTAGTCCCATGGCAGAGGTCTGGGCACATTAAAGGCAGCCAGCACTGTTATATAGTGCTGCTTTACAGCAGCCATGAAACCTTATTTACTTGTCCTTTCTTCTGACTAGTGCGCGACACAAATGCTATTTTTCATTGGATTCATCCCTCTGCGTTCATTAAATAGCCTTAACCACCCAGACCAGGATTGATCAGCTCTCCAGAAAGTGCTCTGAGCAGATTGCCGTATCTGGGGTGTAAAAGGTCAGGAAGCTTGTTGTGGAGCGAGTGCCAGCTGTTATCCCCTGTCAGCGGCAAATAATGGAGCGCCGCGCCCTGCTACGGTGATGCAAGAAATTAAGGGCAGCCTCTAAAAAGCTATGAGTTTCGCTCCATTCACTCGCCGGCTTTAAATAGACCCGCAGGTCTTTAATGGGGGGAAGACCTGATCGAGTCTTCTGAGGGATTGAGTTATGGTGGAGTGGCCAAGCCTGCCCAGCTCCCGCGTGGAATGGAGTGACCCCACTCGCTAAGACTGCTCGCCACATGAAGATGTCAGGCCAGTATTAAATACACCTCCAGGTGACCGACAACTCTCTTCCCCTTGAAACCAGAACATTTCGTCTTCTTGCTCAAAGACAGCATTAATTGCGCATAAGGTCCACAGGTCTCGAGCTTCTTGGCCATATTCCAGTTGTGGTAATTAAAAAGAAGAGCAGAGTCAGGGGGAAGAGGAGGAGTGTGTGTAGAGGAGACGGAACAACAGGAGAGCATTAGGAAAGGAAAGGTAGTGTACATATTTGCATGAATATAATAATACATGCCATGGGCTCATGAATAATGTTCTGAAAGTGGTTTATTCATGTGTCAACACCTCCCTGCCAGTGCTCCTCATTGTATGTTCTCTGCTGTTTGAAAAGTGGAGTCCCTAACAATCTGCTTTAATTAGCTTGCTGAGGCTTGTTATGAAAAGAGAGCATGCTTGTTTTCTCCTCCTCATTTCTCAAAGCAACTTACCAAAAGTCAGTGAAAAGAGATTTTTTCCTTTTTGTTTATTCTCGTTTTGATGTTCACAAAGCTGCCATTGATAAGGTGACAGCTGCAAGAGGAAGCTGTATTTAATATGATGCAACTTTGTGTCAGGCAATCACTTTCTCTATCTCATATGTCAAAATGAACTAAGCCTCTATGAGAAATCTCAGTGACAGTGCTTATGCTATTACCCACTTCTCTTGAGGGCTGCTCAACCATGTGGATTGGCTAGCACGAGCACTCTGTCATCGGCCATTGTATCCTAGCAATGCCCTAGCAATTCATTACAGAGCTGCTTCCTGGAGGATTTCCTCTCAAAATGCATGACCCCTTTCTCTTGGTCCATTGAACCTCGACTGTCACTTAGCATCCCAGGCTAAAGGAAGACTTGTTCAGCCGTACTGCTGACTAAGGAGTCATGCAACCACCAACAGCTAAGCAGATAACTTATGAGAACTTGCCACAGCATGCAGTTTCATGATGGTGTCTGGAGAGGCCTGATTGGGAGTCAAAAACCGGTCGGAGCTCAGATACGAGGCTGGAACTTACAGCAGATGATTCGATCAATGAGGGCTCCTCTCCATAGATGTCGTCAGTAGACGGGGAGCTCACTGGGTGGCTCGCCCCACATCCTGATCTCCCTCCCTGCAGGGTGAGTGCAGGAATTCAGGGGGGTGTTGGCGGAGGATTAGCCCCACCAAGCCGGGATCAGAGGGCGCCGCCTGGCACTACCGCCCAGCTTCCTGAGCGCCAGCGGTGCCAGGCAGGATCAAATGAGGCGTAATGACAGAGTCTAGTCCACTCACATACCAGTCAGATTACTGACAGCACTCAGCTAGGGGCCATGGAGTAGATTTGGTTTTACTGCTTTTGTCTCTCCTGTTCAAGTAAAAGGTGCAAATTTGAGATGAATTGTATCATTAGAAACAACTGGTCCCGGCTCGTTCTCCAGTCAATAAAACCTTAGCTGGGTTTCTGCTTATTAAAAGGCACTGAGCTGAGTAAATCTCGCTACCGCACCACTTCTTATATCTGTGCAGACTATGAGACTTTTTCATTTCATGCTTACTTCTTAAAAAATACCTTTGTGTGGCAGTTTCATACCCATAATATGATATTGTTTTTTAAACTCGGTGATGTTAGTTGAGCAAAACATTGTGTTGATTTAGCTGTTGGTGTAACCAGATCAAAAGACTCACTAACCATGCTATCCTCATAATGAGGTGAGCGTTTTGAACAGCCAGTTGTAACCAGTTAATGGCACAGGTGAAAAATGAAGAAATCTCAACCCTGGAAGCCCTGGAAAGAAAATGTTCATCCTGATATGTCCTGATATTAACACCTTTAGGTCAACACACCCTGGGCTGATATTAACACCTTTAGGTCAACACACCCTGGGTGGGGCTGCTCCTGGGGAGCCCAGCTCATTGATATCTCTCTGCTGTGTGCCTGGGCCAAGTGGGAGAGCAGCGCAGCGCCATTAGCAGCGGCTCAGTACAGATGCTGCAGGAAAGGTCACTCCGCATGCGTGCTGCCGCATGTTTTCTGATCCAGCCACGCGGCCGGTCCTTGTCCTGCTGCTCGCCATTATGCGCGTCCCGGTCTTTTGGCAGGCTTCGTCTGCAGACAGGAAATACCAGCAAATACCAAGCCCGTCACACAGCTTAGGGTTCAGTTTGTCCCCAAAAAATATAGCTCTCTTTTTTTTCCATAAATCAATCGGTGCTTTCATCCGTCGGCTGCTCTGTTCATCTGCACTTGCATCCATCTCTGTCCTTTTTCTAACTCGAGGGAGTTCCGCAGGGACGGGAGTGCAGTTCATCACAAATCCAAGAACGGTGAGGACAAATTGTGGTTGTTTCATGACCATAGATCTTTGAGTGTAAAGGTGCTTATGTACTCACACATGCCCCAAAACTCAAACACAGCCACACTGACAGTACTCTGGGATAGTGATGGGGAAGACTGACAGTACTGACAGTACTCTAGGATAGTGATGGGGAAGACTGGCAGTACTGACAGTACTCTGGGATAGTGATAGGGAAGACTGACAGTACTGACAGTACTCTGGGATAGTGATAGGGAAGACTGACAGTACTCTGGGATAGTGATAGGGAAGACTGACAGTACTGACAGTACTCTGGGATAGTGATTTGGAAGACTGGGGCATAAACCCTCTAAGAAATTGCATATTTATGGTTGCTATGTTAATCTGCTGGGCTGGATGTGAATGGGTTTGATTTGAATGGCAGCTAGAATGGGGAGGCTGAGGGGGAACAGTGGGCTTTGTGGCGACTGCCCAGGACCCGCTGCAGAGGGGAAGGATGAGGACACAGAATTAAACTGACATCACAGTTCAATGTCAATGAATTGTTAAACATTTACACCAACAGCTCTCAACTATCAACAGTATGTGTAATCCATGACTCAGTACAACAAACATAGAAACACAGTATTTATGCATCCGAATTGATTCATCGAGGGTATTACGTCTTCATAAGCGCCTCTGCCTTACCCAGAGCACTATGATGGACTGTTGAGGATTTGTATCAGCCAGATGGAACGTAACCCTTCTCCATTAGGAAGGTCTGGCCGTCAGTCTTAGAGGCGAGCAGAGAAGAGCTAAGCTGCTTTTTCCCCCAGGCTTGACAGTTTACCGGCCAGACAGTGTTTACTAACAGTGGGCCGTGTTTGGTCTCGTCACCGCTGCGGTGGCTCAACCTTGGTGTGATCCCCAGGCCCGGCTCCAGCACATCCCTCAGCGCTCTAATCTCCCCGCGGAGCCCCCCCCCCCCGCGCCCCTGGCCTCCACCCTCGGCTGATGGAGCAGCGTTGTCTCCACAGAGGATGCTGCCGCGTGGAGCGCAGGGGTCGCAGGAGGGTGGAGCGCAGGGGTCGCAGGAGGGTGGAGCAGTCTACACGCACACAAACCTACACCCGTTTCAGCTCGGGTTGTTTTTGCTTCCCTTTTTGGGATTTAGCCTCATTCTGGATCTTACATGACTAGACGTGGGAGATGTCAAACGGCCGATGTCAATGGGTTTGATCTCCCAGATGGAGATTGAGATTAAGACTGAGAACTGTCTGACACATTCCATATAGCTAACATGCAAGTGACCTAACAGATATAAATATATCATGTTAGCATGGGGAATGGTATAATGATATGCTTGATATGTTTTGACATATCTAATTAAAAAATCTGAAACGCACATTATTCACACATTATTTCCTCGTGGATATCTAGAGGGCAGTGTCTGGCAGGAATGCTATTGCATCAGAGCTCTGAGTGTATCATGTAAGTTGCTGCCCAGTCTGGTTTTGTGTGCTGAGCCACGGTATGTCACATCCAGCATGTCCCTGCTCTGCCCGTGGCCCTGCCTGTGTCACAGCTGACTGTTGGAATTCATTTAATGAGGACCTGTTGGTGGCCAAGTCTCCATGGGAATGAGGCCTGAGGCCCACTCCAGCCTCTCTCCACAAACGGCCTTTATGACTTACTGCTGTTTTTGCTCTTAGTGTGTGTATGTGTGCGTTTGGAATGACTGGTTATGTGTCAGATTTATGATGGCAACAGTCATTCAAATGTATATGAGGGCCAAGTGATATGCTTGGGGTTCTTTTGGCCTCTTCCCAGAGTTGCCCTTAAGTGAGGGGGACACGGGGTTAACTATGAGCTGGACTGAATCTGATGCTAGCGTGAGAGACAGGTGTGGGCGGGCAGATTATCACCCCGCTGACCTTAAATTGTCCCCCTTCTGAGGATCACACATCATCAATCCGGCCTCGGAAAGCCCATTTGCAGATCTGGACAGAGGATTAGTGCTCTCTCAGCCCCAGACCTGCGACCTCCCCTCAACCTCACTATTTATCCTATAGCTGCAGGGTATGTGTGTGTGCGTGCGTGCGTGCGTGCGTGCGTGCGTGCGTGCGTGTGTGTGTGTGTGCGTGCGTGCGTGCGTGTGTGTGTGCGTGTGCGCGTCTGTGTGTGTGTGTGTGAGGTGTGTGTGTGACTGTGCCGTGTGCTCGTGTGTACATGTGTTGAGTGTGTGTGTTCAAAGGAAGCCGAGTGATGAAGTGTGGTGGAGAGGAGACGACGGCTGTTCTGCTCGGCGTTCAAATGCTTTACATTCTCTTAAGATTCTCTCTCCGTCTTTGGTTCTCTTTCGCCACAGGCGTCTGACAGCTACCTTCAGCCTGAGCAATTCTCCAGCACAGCGCTTGCTTTGCAGCGCAAATATCTAAATAAATCCCAAGTCAAACAAAGTTCAGACTCGCTGGAGTTGCGGAGAGTTTTACTCAACCTTGCTCTGCTCTTTGGCCGAGCGTGAGGCCACACTACCGCCCCGGGCTTAGTGTGGATAGCCTGAGCCTGGGCTCCTGTGTGTGTGTGGTGTGTGTGGTGTGTGTGTGGTGTGTGTGTCTGTGTCTGTGTCTGTGTCTGTGTCTGTGTGGGTTGGTTGGTGGGTAGCGGGGGGGCTTAGGATGGAGGCCTGCATCTGAGGTCAGTTTATTTGTGTAAGCCCACCGGCCAGGTTCTCCCGGGGCAGTAAAGGAGGGCAGGACAGGGGCCTGGTTTGTTTAGCCTCCTCGCCGGCTCCAGTGGCCGGCCTGGGCAGCAGGGGTGCTCTCAGGACAGCCGCGGACGCCCCTCTGGCCTCACCAGCTGCCCATGCACATCTGCTCTGCCCTTACCATTTCAGCCCTTCTAGATCATCCCATCCTCATAGGAGAACTAGGGACTGAAGCACCCTAGGCAGGGAGGGATGCCCCAGACACGTACTGTAGATAAACATGTATATCACTTACCTGAAATAGTCACCTACTCCAGTATGCACATCTATGAGTGGACATCATACCCACGTCATTCAAAGATATTATCTTTTTTGTCTATAGAATGCATTTTTGGCTGTGTAAGGTGTGGTTCCCCGGCTGTATTAAATCAGGAGTGTTCATATTTGTCGTAGTCATGATGGATGTGCTACCTGTTTGAAACTGTCAAGCCTGTGTTTTCCAGGTTTCATGTGCAGTTGCACATCACTGCTCTTATGATGCCGTAATGTGTTATGCACTGCACAGAGAGAGAGAAGGGGGGGTGGGGTGGGGGGGAATCTATTAAAACTGATTACTCATGCCTCCGTAAGCCTGCGCTGGCCAAGTTCCATCGCCGGAGAAAAGACATTCTTTACAGGAGCTCCGGCTGCTTCGAGCTAAAATAAACACACGGCTTTAAAGTCTGAACAGAAATAAAAGAAAGACTGGCTTTACGTTTCCAAACAGACTGCTGTCCCCGGCAGCTGGCGGTGGTGATGAAGGAGTGCGAGGGGGCAGGACGAGCGACGTGTTGGCTGGCCAGTCGGAGCGCGTTTCTAAGGTTATTCCCAGACGTCCGTTTCTCCAAGATTAATGGCGGGCTTGCTTTTGTAGCCTCGGGCGGCCTCCTCCTGAGGCTTCACATGGTCATTCATATTCATTTACAACCTGCGTGTGGCCCACACACCACAGGAGCCCAGCTGGCCTGACATTGCCCATAACACACACAAACACACACACACACACACACACACACACACACACACACACACATACTCCCTCTTCCTCTCTCCCCTTCTCACTCTTCCTCTCTCCTGCTCTCTCTTTTCTTGCTTGAATCTCTCATTGCTCATACAATCAAAAAAAAAACATTAACTTACACACTCTCATTCACTCACTCACTCACTCACTCTCACACAAACACTCGGTCAAAGTCACACTTCCACTCACACACTCAGAGAGACACGTACAGAGAGTCCTCTCACCCAGACACAGTCCTACTCGGCCCCACTGTAGCTCCATGTCGGTGGCACAGCATCCTGCCTCCACTCCAGGAGAGAGAGAGAGAGAGAGAGAGAGAGAGAGAGAGAGAGAGAGAGAGAGAGAGAGAGAGAGAGAGAGAGAGAGAGAGAGAGAGAGAGAGAGAGAGAGAGAGAGAGAGATAGAGAGAGATATAGAGAGAGAGAGAGAGAGAGAGAGAGAGAGAGAGAGAGAGAGAGAGAGAGAGAGAGAGAGAGAACCACAGCACTGTCTGTTCCCCTGTCAATCAGTGGAGCCCGTTCCCACCCAAGCATCTCCACTCTCCCACTCCTCACTGTCCATCAATACCTCCTCCTCACACAGAGGCTCTTCTTCTTCCCTGTGCAGTTCCTTCCATCCATCTGTTTCTTCTTCTTCTTCTTTTTTCTCTGCCTCTCTCTTCTTTCTTTTGCTCTTGACCACAGATCAATTTTTTATGAGCGTGTTGGGATGCTGAGGTTCAGTGTGTTTGTCTGCCTTCACCAAGTCAGAAATAGAGGACTGCAAGGGCGCCTGGCGAGAGGGCCGTGCAGGCGGGCGGCCGCTTCGCTGTGCTGCGGTTGGACGTGCTGCCAGGGGACAAGCGGACAGATGAGCACGGTCCACATGGCTCCTCTAATTCATGTCTTGATGTATGGATCGATTGGGCCTCCAACGCACCGCCGTGGCACGCGCCCCGTGAATGGATTAGTGGGTAGCTTAGAGGAGGCCTCACAGCGGCACAGAATATTAGTGGTGACATGTGAACCATTGGCACACACACACACACTCACACACACTCAGAAACACACACACACACACTCTCACACACACTCTCAAACACACACACACACACATGCACACTTAAACACACTCACACACACACACACACACACACTCTCACAGAGAGAGAGAGAGAAAGAGAGAGAGATGCACTTATTGTACCACACATAGGGCCTTAGAGGGTCTACAATTTCATCATCACCTGGGAAAGCAGTCCCAGATGAGGAGTGGGCCCGTAGTGCATTTGATTTAGCACATCTGTGAAAGGCCTGCAGATGAATAAGACGCATCATTAGTGGTTTCTCAGGTTACCCTTCTCTCTGCTGCTACAGTTGCTATACATTAGCAGGCCTTTGATGCTCAGGATGAGGCTTAGGTTTCAGCACTGTTGCTGGGATATCTGAGATGCTGTGATATCTAATGTGAAGCGGCCCATGCAAGCTTTGTGTTAGTATGTGAGAGTCTGCGCAAAGGAAGAAGACTGCTGTGTTTATGGTAGAAAGTCATTTATATTGGAAGTGGGCCAAAACTGGGCTCTTTGTGTGTATGCGTATATGTGTGTGTGTGTGTGTGTGTGTGTGTGTATCTGTGTGTGTGTGATGGAGTAAAGGGGGGTGGGTGTAAGAGGGGAGGGGGAGGAGACACTACAGCTTGCGTTTTTGGCAGCAGCATGTCTGGCAGGGCATTCCTTAGCAGACCACAAAATGACTAACTTTCCTTTCCTGTTCCACTTTCTGAGGCTGGTGCTGGTTTTGTGGCTCTTGTTTTCCCAGGACTCCGGGCTGAGCTGCCTCCCAGGATGCAGCCCGCTCCCCCTAATAGAGGGGGCGAGAAGTGGGACAAAATGCCAAAATGCAGATATTTATGTTTCCTGCACGAGTGTATGTCAAATATGTGAGAGTATGTATGTGTGTGTGTGTGTATATATGTGTGTGTGAGAGTATATGTATGTGGGTTTGTGAGAGTATGTGTGTGTGTGTGTGTGTCTGTTATTGCCTCTACTGCACACGTTTGCTCAGTGTGACCTTGTAGTATTGAGCTTTTCAATGCAGCAATGGCATGAATAGTTGTGTCTCTCTATTTCCTTGGTACCTCTTTCTCTCTCTTTTCCATTCATGTTTTTTTTCTCTCCCATTCTCTCTTGCTCACTCGCTTTTTCTCTCTT
This sequence comes from Alosa alosa, assembly GCF_017589495.1. Lineage (NCBI taxonomy): Eukaryota > Metazoa > Chordata > Actinopteri > Clupeiformes > Clupeidae > Alosa > Alosa alosa. The sequence goes on along the minus strand of NC_063192.1, from coordinate 32,116,543 downwards.
TCTTTGTGGTAGTTTGTATTGCTGGTTCTCTTTGGTTTTCAGAAGGAGTCGCGGGTATTAAAGTATGTAAACATTGGCCTTGGTTGAGAATACAGGGGTTTCTGAGTTTCCATCTGTTTCTCTGATTTACTGCTGAGTTAACTTTGCACAACGTCCAACCACAAGCCTCATTTTTTGAAATGGATTCAACATCATTTCTGAATAAAATCACCTCTGCCTACGTAGAAATATCTTTGCCATTTTGTGTAAAGCCACATATCCAGTATGTCTGAGATACAGAGAGTGGCCTCAAGCTTGGTTCCCAAGTCCAGCAGAGATACAGTCAGCGACATGTGTCTGCACATGGAGGTGCAGATAGATAGATAGATAGATAGATAGATAGATAGATAGATAGATAGATAGATAGATACTTTATTGATCCTCAAGGGGAAATTCAAGAACTATGGGATGGCAGACTGGCATAGTGGCACTACCTGCCATCCCCTGACAGAACTGCAGATGACAACAGGAGTGTGGCAATGTGTAATTGCATATGGCTGCTTTAAATGGCAATTTGAAGCTCCAGTGGCTCTATAATTAGAGGCGGTGGTCCCGCGGGAGCTGGCTTATCGTTTCCTTTGTAATTACACATATGAATACAGTGTGCAAGGAGTAACATGCTTTCTTTATCTCTCTCTTGCTCTCTCGCTTTCTCTCTCTTCCTCACTCTTTCTCTCTGCCTCCCTGTCTTTTTCATATCTCTACTTTTTGCATTCCAGCTTTTGCCTCACAGACTCATTCTCTGGCCAAGGTTAGGCAGCGAGGAATCAGCCATATGCAAACATGTGGAGTGTATAATGCTATTCTGTTATTGGATCTTGAATACAGATTCAGCTGCAGTTGGATTCATTTAGCCCAGCAGGCCTGATTTCCCTGGGCACTGACACGCCATGCTTGAAGCTGTACTGTATATATGTGCTAACAAGAGAACAGCACTGTTACAAAGAGCAAGTGTATAAGGTTGGTAGTTATGATCTAATTGATGGCTTTGTCTCTGGGTCTCCTTCATAAAACACTCACACACACCTCACTGGTTCTTAATTCAGTTCAGGGCAGCGTTTATGTGCAGGGAGGCTTCAGGATCAGTCTGCTGACCTGAGTCCTCTGGCCTCCTCGTGTGCAGGGAGTGGGCACTATTACCTGCATGAAGGACCACAGCCTCCTCAGCACCACCTCCCCCCACTGCCCCCTTGGGGCTGATATACCGGACGTGTCCTTCGGCCGATAGATCATTCCATTGTTCTCCCCCTCTTTACCGACACCTTGTTTGAAAAACATTTTTCCTCTCCTGCGACTCCTGGCATTACTCATTCCTGACGTCTTTTGGCATTCAGGGGGCCTTTCAGGCTGTGGCAGTGGGTTAATGATTTAGTGTCCAATGTAATATAGAACAAAGACCTGGAGAAGAGAGAGAGTAAAATATAGATAGAGGGGGCAAAGACAGGGAAACGAGTGGAGAGAAGCAATAGGTGTTTTCTGAGAACATGTGGATTAAAAGCCATAATGTTGATGGATCGTTTTAATTTGCTGGCCTGTGACCACAAGTGGAGGTGTGCTCAGTGCTGCTGCTGCTGCTTGGCCCGACGCCCTCTGCTGGAGGCAGTGGTCCCTGCAGCCTGGCGTCACTGATTTCCCGCAGTGGAGAGGTCGAAGCCGTGGAGCGCAACCAGCGAGCTGTGTGTCATTCCTTTGGTCAGATGTAACCACAGAGCAGGAATTTGTTGTTGACAAAGACACTTCAGAAGGGCTTGATTATTAATTTGCTTTTGGGATGGATTGGAATTGTCTCTCAATAATGTGAGGAACCATGGACTGCATAGTTTCTGTAAAGCAGCCACAATGAAATAAAGTCACCAAGACAGTGTCTCATGAAATAAATAACAAATACAGCTGATTGTCTCTTGTCATTGTCTTGTCTCTCTGGTCGTTTGAAATGGTGTTCAAAAGCTTCTGTGTTCAAACTTTCTCACAGAATGTGTAGTGGAGGTTGTGATGGTCATTAACATGAACCCTTCCTCCATCTTCATCCCTTCTCTCTGTCTCTGTCTCTCTCTCTCTCTCTCTCTCTCTCTCTCTCTCTCCTCTCTCTCTCTCTCTCTTCCCCTCACCGCATCGCCCACTCTCCACCCCCGCTCTCTGGCCTTAAGCTGGCCATCAGGCGATGGTCAGCGGGACACAAAGTGTGGATGTAAGCTAATCATTTGGTGGTCCGCGCCGACCTCTCCCCTACGCCTCTGCACCCGACGATTAGCGCGCCGCTCCATTAGTGACCCTTTGTCTCTCGCCACCACTCAAAGTGGCCGCTGCTCTCGGCCGTGGTTAGCGGAGAATGTGGACTAGCCGTGCCGTGGTTGGCCGAGTCGTCAGAAAGCCCCCACTGTGCGGTCGGGCGTCGGGGGCCGGAATCCACAGAATGTAGAGGCAGGGGGTCCCTGGGCCAAGACCTGCAATTAGGGCGTAGCAGATGGCCCCGAGTGAAGCCTTACCAAGATGACGCGAAACCAACTCTCTTTGAAGGGAATAATGGATCGGTGTGATTTGACTTGATGCCGGGGTTGTCAGCAAAGAAGCTTTTACCAATGCCCTTTTTCCCTTTGATTGAGCCGAATGAGTAGCTGGCAGACAGTAAAAAGCTCCCTGTCTAGGCAGAACACAATAGAGTTGGGTGTGATGTGTTTTTCACAATTGTCCTGCCAGCAGAATTAGTTTCCATTCAATTATGTGAAGATGCTCGCTTGAATGTGCCTGGTGCTGTGGACCATTTTGAAGCATCTTTTGAAGGTTTGCTTTCCTATCTTGCCCACCAAACAGAAGTGCTATTTGAAAGCAAATGCCTAGCAATGTAATCCGGATCTGACAGTCAGCGAGATAGGAGCCCAACTGAATGGTACACATTTGTATAGACATTGTGGAAAGGTATGCTATTGAAATATATATGATATGCAGATCCTATACAGCTGCAGTGAGTGTGGGTTATTTGGAATGAAATATGAGTATGATCCTTGCAGCCCAACGTGAAGTCCACATATCACTTATTCAGTAATATTTTATGTCAGCAGTGTTTTTTCCTCCCTGAAGCTAGGTGCAAAGGAAGCACTTCCTCACTGCTCTTCAAGGCTCTTATCCCAAAGCAGACAAAGTACACACACACACACACAGAGAGAGAGAGAGGGAGAGAGAGAGAGAGAGACAGGCTACTTGCGCTTCTTCCACAGATGTTGAGAGGGAATGTGCTCGGCTGGAAAGACACATCTTTCATTCATTTTGTGCTGACAGGAATTCTCTGTGTACTCACCGTGGCTCCTCTCCTGTCTACACCCCTCTCCTCTGTGGGAAGGGAACTCAGGAGCTCCGATTCATTATCGTAGCCTCATCTGTTTTTATGTCTTTGTGCGTGTGTGCGACTGTACGTGTGTAGGTGTGTCTGTGTCTGTGTGTGTGAGAGAGAGAGAGAGAGAGAGAGAGAGAGAGAGAGAGAGAGAGAGAGAGAGAGAGAGAGAGAGAGAGAGACTGCAGAGAAACTAGGAGAGTATGATGATGAGAAACGGAGCAGGGAAACCAGGTCGTCTGCTTGACGGAGTCGAGCACGCCTGCTTTGCTTTACACTTCCTGTTACTTTGTGTGTGATAAACACGGCAGCGTTTGTGTAGGACCGCACTGCACTGCATGCACATGCATATGCACACTCAGGGCTTGTTTGGGGTAGAAGCCCTTGTGCACATGTGGGTCGCATTCATTGGTGATGCACAAAGATTTTGTGTGTGTGTGTTTGTGTGTGTATGTTCGAATGCCGAATTCATTATTGTTGTCTGAATGTATTTGTATGCAGACGCAATACGTTTGCTAGCCTGTCTGTAATGTGTGTGTGTGTGTGTGTGTGTGTGTGTGGGGTATGGGTGTGTGTGTGTGTGTGTGTGTGTGTGTGTGTGTATCCTTGCTGTTGGGTGCAGGGGGTGTGAGAGGTGATGGCATGCGAGAGCATGGGCTGGGTGTTCCAGGCTGATAAGTCGGTGGCCTTTCAAGCGTCGCGGCCTCTCTGTGAGCCTCGCCGGCGGCCGCTCCTCCACAACTGTCCCTGAATTAATCACCTAGGCAGCCAGATAAGCCAACCGAGGAACAACAGGCCCCACGGCACACAAAAGCTTTAGGGGGGTGGGATGGGGGATTTATTATACATTCAATGGAAGAAGCGCACTCTTTTGAACCCCCCCCACCCACACACACACACACACACACCGTCTTCACAACCCCCTCACACACACTCATCTTCTATTCCTCTCTTTCATGTCCTCATTTGTGACAGGGTGTGATCACTTCTGATGCTCCCCTCTTTCATCTGGGCTTCACTCGGCCCCTTCCTGTGCACTCAGGCAGCGCTCCGCTCTTTTCTCGGTTTCATTTGTGTCTGTGTGGGGGGTCGAGGGTCATGTTTACAGCTGCACTTAACAGGGCCTCAGTCAACAGCCAGGTCCTGACCGCTCTATCTCAACGTCAACACGGTGCCGTCTCAACACACACCGCCGTGATGGAGTGTCAGTCACGACGAGCCGGCGCCTCTCGCTTACGGGCGGGCAGAGCGGGAGATGGACTGCACGTGCTCGTCGTCCTTCTTCTGTCCATCTTGATTTATTCTTTATTCTCCCCAAACACACCAGTTGGCTCTTAACTGGCAAAAGTACACAGTTCAGTTAACCATACCAGTCAAGCGAGCCGCCATCACAACGGACATGTCTCTCTCACTGTCTGAATGGAATAAGTAGTGGAGCTGGTGGATGCTTCTTTTTTTGTCCAACCACATGCCCTTTTGAGACGCCTGGCCACTAGAACACCAATCAGAGGCCACGATGTGAGGGGCTCTGTCTGGCGCCGACGTCTCTGATGGCTACTTGTTTTAATGTGTCCTCATTAATGCCTCATCACTGGTCATTTTGCCCAATTGTGGCGCCTTTATGTATGCCCACACACACACATGCAAGTGTGCACACTCACACTCACACTCACAGAACACGCACAACTCTTAGTAGTCTTTTTGTCTCCTTTTTTCCCTCTTCACTACAGATGGACTCCATAAAAGCCTCCATTTACTTCAGCTCAGGAAGCCACAGCATTGCCGTTCCTTAAATGTCAATTGATTCATACTTTTAAGTCTAAATGGGGGCTACGCTATCCGAATCATTTTAGTGTATGTTAACGTCAATGCCTGTCTGTGGTCGCTATTGATTTTAGCTTTGTCAAATCCTTTGCCTTGTATGATTCATGCTCGCCTCACAACGGGTGAAGTGGCAACTCTCTCCGAATGGGAATTATCCCAGAAGTCAATTAAAAAAAGGGAATTTAAACGTAGTCTGTACATCAACATAATGCTAAATTGTTGCTTGGTCAACCATAAAACTCTGTTGTACAGCTGCTTTCACCAGGGCTTTTGCAGATATTGTGGTGCCTCTAGTTTATACGGTTTCAGACCCAAATGCTTAAATGAAAGCTCTGAGCGGTTCTCGGCTGTTTTTGTCTGTTGTGTAGATCTTGGCTAGTAATTGCCTTCCCTCTCCGCTGTGTTTCCTGCATAACTCAGTGGGCCATATTGCATCATCAGTGTGCCGCTGGGCTGCGGGTTGACTGCCCTCCGTGGTGACTGCGGCTTCAGTGGGATTATTATGAGCGGAGCCGAGCGTCTCCCCCCTTCGGCCCTCCGCTCTCCCAGCTGCTCCCGCTCGTGTTATGATGGCTCCTAATGGCACCTCTCCGCAGGGAGCGCACTCAGGTGACTCGGCTCCCGCCATCAGGATGCAGACGAGGGCCCGTGTCCAAACGCGTGTCGGGATGTTGTCGTCGTCACCTAATTGGCCTTTGGGAGCTCCGTGGCGTTGCTGTCGCTCCTGGCTCCTGTGTTCACCACTGTGCCTGTGGGGGCCACTCGTTTGTGCCGTGTTGCTCTAGCGCAGGTGTTTGAGTGGCATATGCACTTTAGAGCAGAGAGGGGGGAAAGTTACATCTGAAGAGATGGCAGTCCTCCTGTCAGTAACCAAGGAAATGACATAATTAGAGGCTGTTTTTTTTTTTTTGTCCGCGACAGAAGTGAAAGGGCCAAAGTCACCATCCACTCATCAATCAAGAGGGTTGGACAAGATGGAAATGTTAAACAGCAGCCAGCTGAAGAGAGAGTTTGTTTCCTGTCTCCTTGGCTTCTGTAGTAGCCTGAGAGGCGTAAAAGAGCCATGCTCTGTTTGCAGAGCTGACCTATATTCTCCGACATACAGCCACCCCGAGCCGTGGGTGCAGTAGTACACTCCCACAGATGGGCATCTGTTCTGGGTTTGCTTTCATGTGGCCGCGTGAGGAATAGTCCATTTTCTCAAAAGGATAGGGAGTATGACGACGGATGCCGAGAATGCAGCAAAATGACCCCCGTCATGTAAGAAGACCATGATCCCTGTCTCATTGATTGACCTGTTGGAACTTGAAGTACAGTTCTTTCACCTGAGAGTGTAATTATGAGTGACATTATGAGAGTATAATTATGAGCAAACTACATTGCTGCTATTGCTAACCATGGCAGGTCCTCATACTTAGCTTTGTTGGCTAGATCTCCTCGTTAGTGTTCTCTGTTGCTATCTTCAGATGATGACGTGAGAGGGTCGCGTGCCCACTCACTACCACTGTGCTGCCACTGACAAATGGGCGAGGGCTTAGGATGCACTTTCTTATTCTCTTCAGGCCATCCGCCATTTTTTCAACTAGTTTCAGCAGGACAGTCTGTCCTGCTTGACTGCTGGTGTGTGTCTGGAGTGTCAGAGGACATGGAGGAGGCTGGAGAGAGGAGAGAGACAATAGAAATGAAATGCCTTGCAATGCTTCAAGGACCCTACAGACCCCTGAGCCAAATCAGATATTGCTCGGAGGTGAAATGTAGCGGCAAGGAGAGAGGGATAGAGAGGGAAAGAGGGGGAAAAGAGAAAAAAAAAGAGAGAGGGAGAGAGAGAGCAATAGGGAACAGGCATCATCTACAGTAAGAGTTGTCATAATAAAACGCTCATGGCTCGGGTTGTGAAAACAAGAACTTTAGGGCAGGTATCTTGAGACCTCTGAGTCTCTCCGTTGGCCCTCTCTTTTCTTTTACTGGTTCATCGGCCAGTCTGTCCCTGCTGTCTTTTTTTCCCTGGCCTCTTGGGGCATACTTATTTCCACAGTAACCTTATCTAGGCCAAGGAGCAATGCTTTGCAACAGTATTAACCTTTTCCACAACACAGCGCTTTGAGAAACAAGCCTTATGCATGAAAGAGGGGGGGGAATCAGCTGCTGCCAGAATTACCAATTTGTCCCACTAAGACATGCAGAGAGGAGGCAATGGAACCTTCAAGATGTGTTTTAGCCTTGTTGGGCTCAAAGGTAGTGAGATTGATATGGTGATTTAGGCTAGGCAGAGGTCAGGCGGTGTGCTGATGACCCTGCAGCAGGACGGCAGCACAGGCTGTGGAGGTCCCAGCTGGCCAGGGTGGGCTGTAATCACAGATTTCACGACTCCCCCGATTACCTCCTCTCCTGCACGTGCTCTCATCCCTCACCCAATAAAGAAGATGCTCCACCTGCTTTGTGCTGCAGCCACGTGGCTGGAGATCAGCTCTTTGTTGGTAAGGTGAAAGGAAGGTCTCTTGAAGAGACAGAATGCCTGATGACTCTACTTGCTCTTCATGGCGTTGACCCTCACCACCTTAGCTGAACCCCTTTCCATATTTAAGGCAAAGGTCCCTCCACCAGGGCCTGAGCTTTGTCCATCTAGGAGCCCCCAAAATCTCCCCTCAGCTCCGAGCGCGGCTCTCCCTGGGGAGCTGACTTGGCCTGGGCAGCGATGGCAGAGCTCAACAGTGGCCCCAGCACCGGCTCCAGCAGCAGCAGCAGTGCGTGTCCCCTCCATCTCATTAATTAGCCAGCGCTTGTGCTCAATCAGATGCAGATCTCCACTTCAATGGGTCACATATCAAAGGCAGGAATCTGTTGGCTGGTTTATTATTCACGGAGAGACCTAGTTATGTCAAGAGCGCCGGGGAGTGCTGGTTGTAGCAGCGGCGGGGGTTGACTGGCGCGGGGAGAATCTCCACCCGCAGAGGGCCTGAAAGATTAAAAAGGGTGGAGGCTGAGACATCCCAGGCGCTCCCCGGAGACCGGCGCTTGTTTCTTCCTCTCTGCATTGTGGCTCGGTGTTTGCTGCACTCCGGTGTGCTTTTCTGGGTGAACAGATGCGACACTAATACGAGGAACCTCAGAGGGGAGGAGGGTCGGGTTATTCATAGTCTTCACTCACACAAAGGCAAACCTTCCTCTCCTCCTCTCCTCTCACGTTAAGGACGCTGCTCACCGGGCCCCTCATGCAGGACGCCATGCGTCGACAACGCCGCCACGGAGACCCGTCAGAGCCCGTCTGTCCACGCCAGTTTTTTTTTTTATTTCTGACTTCCTGTGGTGAGGCCACTGGTGCAGCGAGCGCACGATGATTAATTTCACTGTGTAATCTATCTCGCTGATCTCGCTCAATGAGTTTGTGTGTACAAGGTTCTTTTTTTCTTCTCAGTCATTTTTTTTTTTCCTGAGCAAGGTACAGACTGTGAAGTCAGCAGGACTTGCAGGATACTTTGGATGCCCTCCAGGAAGGGTTGCTCTTGTCGGCTGGAGACACTCTGCCTCAGCCTGGCTTCAATGGGATGGTGTTACAGTACCCCCCCATCACCACCCTCACTGGCCACCGCTCGGTCCTCCTACACCCCTAGGCTTGGCAAGCGTTTATCAGAGGAAATGAGGCTGATGGAGCACTGACTGATATAAGCTGATAAACACAAAAATAAAACTGATAGATAGATAGATAGATAGATAGATAGATACTTTATTGATCCCCAGGGGAAATTCAGGGTCTCAGTAGCATACAGACAACACACACACATTCACTAACAGCAGAAAAAGTAATTAAAAGTGTATAATATAAAAACACAACTAAGCAATAAGGACAGTAGAAGATAAAGAATATACTACATATACTAAAATACAAATTATACTAACTAACACTTAATCTAAATCAATTCTAAAAACTGTATCCATATAGTGGTGATTTAATCAATCAAGAGGCGCTTGCAATGACTGAGGCAGGGACTGAGCCTGTGACCATAATCTTGTGGAAATACATTCTTGGAGAGATCCTCCCAGAAGGGAATCTTTCTCTTGTAGGTGTATCAGGCTGCAACAATTCATTTTATTAAAAAAAAAAAAAAAATAACAAAAGAATATTGACTATTAGATTAATCGTCAACTATTTTGGTAACCGTTAATCAATTTGTACAATTTTTTTAAGGAACAGCCTCAAACAGTGTCAACATTCTCTGGTCTTACCTCTTTCAACTTTAATATCTTCTGTTTTACTTACTCCTTCATGACAGTAATCAAAAAAATGTTTGGGTGTGGACTAAACAAGGCATTTTTTCACCATTTTATTGATTAAACAACTATTTCATTAATCGATAAAATAGTCAATAGCTTAATCAGCTATCAAAATAATTGTTGTAGCCCTGTAGTTGTGTATTCCGTTTGTACAAGGTGCATTTCCATAGACACATTAACATATTTATTATCCTTGCAGAGACACAAAGGCAGCACAATATTGAATGGCCAGTGTGTGGTCTCAGAGTATTGATCAAGCTTAAGCATTTCCATGTTAACACATGGAATGTCTGAAAACAGCCTCATAGTATTCATGTTATCCTTGGCCCTTGGGGGTCCTAATGAAATTGGTTTTTGTCTCATCTGGAAAGTGCCCCCCATTTTATTCAATTAGCCAAATGCCTGCTGTACTGATCTAAGCCAAAACCGAATAGATTTTCACCAACTGGGTTCCAGTTGGTGGCTATCGTGTTTGGCCAGACTGGAGTTCCCTGATAAAGCAGCTGTCAGTCGCCTGTCAAAATCTGTGCAGGTATTTCCACAGGGGATTCTGGTCCTTCAGCCGTCTTATAAAATTAAACAAATTCATCTTATTAGTCTGCGAGTCTGGCTATTTGATTGCGGACGATTGGATCTGGCTCATTACTGGTGTGGATCATGGTGCCGGCCACGGGGTTGGAACCTCGTTTGAACTCTGAGTGACCTTAATTAAAGATCCGCCTGAAACCGTGAGGTTAGGGGACAAGCTGTAGCTTAATTTATGGTTTGCTGCTCTTGATTTCATGGTCTCATGGTCTCCTCAGATGCAGGGAAAGCAATATATGTGCACTGTTTGGGTTGAATCTGGAAAGCTTAGTGGACGACGCCTTCGGCATTTAACGATTTAATTTATATACTCTAAATGTATATGTGAAAATGGACCAAGTGCTGACACTGTATCGCATCCTATCTACTACCTTGCGCTACTTGGCTATGTCTATACTGCAGCCAAACCCAATGCTGAGTTTACACCCTTTATGCTTTGCTAAATGAGATTTTCTCTCCGCCGCGGCAGCAGATGTGTTGTGATGATATTGAAGGGCAAAAGGCCACGAGACCGTGCACAGTCTGTCATGTGTGACTTGCTCTTTGGGTCCATCTTGTCGTTCCTCTCAGATTGTTTGTGAGAATTTCCCCCGGAGTGTAGCTGGCAAACAAAGCGAGCTGTTGAAGTGGAGCCCGGTGGAGTAGGGGGACGTGACCCCTCCATGTGATTGAGCGCAAGTGACACGGGATCTACTTTGGGGACCACAGCAATAAAGCTGAACTCGCTCCACTGCGCTGGGATGTAAAAACGCTCTGCCCCGTCTGCCCCGGGGTTGGGATTGGATTTGTTTTTGTTTTGTCGTCCCTACTACTTCATTCCAGCCGACACCTTTATGGGGCAGGACGGAGCGGACCGGGGGGCAGGACGGAGCGGCCCGGGGGCAGCCTGCGCTTTTCTTCCCCCACGTGCAAAAAAAAGAAGAAAAAAGGGTGCGCGGGCGCTCGGCCAAGCCGCCATTGTTCAAACAATCATCAGGGCTGATCGCTTTCCTCCCGCATGGCCCTGAGTGAATGCGGCGATGTGGTGGTGGACCCACTTTTGCCTGCCCTTGAGGAGCCTGAAATAAAATCCACAGCCCTCTATTCCCTGATATATCCCTGTCCCAGCGCTGCGCACCGCGAGCGGAAACCAGGGCTAATACATCACCACTCCAGCAGGAGCGTCTAGCGTCCTGACTAATTGCTAATCGGGGGAGTCCTTCCCCAACACGGAGGAGAGGGCAGGGGTAGAGATGTCCTCTGGTGGAACATCCTGGCTAAACGAAAGCTAAACAGTATGATAGTACATAAAAAAATAAAATAAAAAAAAAACAAACAAAAGAGGGCCCAAGGTGATGGAACCTGCGGCACATCTTCCGGATTGTTCTGGGCTCCCGCTGGCTCCCCCCCCCCCATGACTCTGTTTAAGAAAGCGCGAGGACTCAGTGGGAGGATCCTCCTGCCACGGTGGGGAATTTTTTATCCCGTTTGGCGTGCGAAGGCGGAAGAGGAAGAG
>NC_063192.1:32047500-32100000 GCF_017589495.1 Alosa alosa | reverse complement strand
AAAATCTCTGTCTGAAAACCAAAGCACATCAAAGGAAGATCATCTCTTACTCTAGATGTAATGTGTCACCAACCAAACATTAGCAGCATGTGGTTCTGACCGCTCTGTATAACCAGCCATATATTCTTAGGCTGTTAACAAAACGCCTGGACAGAAGTCACGGTCACTGTTCCCTGCACCATCATTTCCCCTGCTGCTTGGCTGATTTGTTTGGTCGGGAACTGGTCTTAATTGGTTCCTTTCTGCACTCACATAAAGGCTTTGCAGGGCCCCTTTGTGTTGAGCCAAGTGCTGCAAGATCAGTAGCTATAGTTTGTGCTGCCTGCTTGTGTTCCACTTCTGTGACCCAAATGGGCTTTCGGCCTATCTAGCCCTAATCTTAACGCAATGGCAAGCGAGAGGCGGGTTTCTAGTCGCTTCGGACTCGTCCTCTCCGCCTCCCCGGTGTGCTGTAATGGGCGGGGAAAAAAAAAAAAGCCTCGGGGCGGGGCGTCGCGGTGTGAAGTCGAGGTTCACGGTCCACCGGCTGCTTCTCTCTCTAATGCTGACACCTCCCCAGTCTTGGTAGCGCCTGCTGCGGAAGCAAGCCGCCGCATAATTTCCCCAGCGATTAGAGATAATCATCTTTAATGTGTCGAAATCTTTAAGGAAAAGATGCTGGGTAATTGATACAAATGGGTTCCATTTGACTGGCCCTGACATTGGAAATGTGTGGAGTGGGAAAGAGGAGGCGTGAGTAGAGGTATCCTTGGCCCTAACCATGTGTGCATCACATATCATTATGTGCAGGCTGTCCACAGAATGGACCAGCACCTACTTATCAACAAAAACGGCTCTAAAATTCTCCTTGGTAGATTTCAAATGTTATATTTAAGTGCTCTTTATAAATGGTCCAAAGCCGTTCATAGGCAAATTTGCCTGTCCATACGGACAGACATGTACAGACACACACACACACACACACACACACACCTGCACACACACACACACACACACACACACCTGCACACACACACACACACACACACACCTGCACACACACCTGCACACACACCTGCACACACACACACACACACACACACCTGCACACACACACACACACACTGCACACACACACACACACACACACACACACACCTGCACACACACACACACACCTGCACACACACAGGCACAATACAACACACACATATACAGTGAAGCACACACACACACCCACACACACACACACATTACAACACACACAGCATAATGCACACACACATACACTCAGTGGAGCAAACGCACACACACACATACACTCAGTGGAGCACATACACAAACAAACACACACGCACACTCAGCGAAGCACATACGCATATTCATCTCCCTGAGGGCTATGAGAGCTATTGTTATGTAGATGGGAGGCATGTTGGTGTGGTCACTGAGGCAGGGAGAGCGAGAGGGAGCGCGGGGGGATCCAGGCTGGGCGAGAGCGAGAGGGAGTGTGGAGGAGATTAGATCCCCCAGTCCTGTGTGGTGTGGTGGGGTGGGGTGGGGGGTCGATGCTGTAGGGCTGGATGTCACCTGGGACCCAGGCCTCTATTAACAAGTCTCATGTATGCATCCTCCACCACAGGCACAGGGATCCCATCTCCCTCCTACCACTCTCATCAGCAGTTACCCCAGTAGTTAATACACACACACACACACACACACACACACACACACACACACACACACACACACACACACACAGACAGAGTGACACATACACACACAGACATACACACACACACACACACACACACACACAGACATACACACACACACACACACACAGACATACACAGACATACACACACACACACACACACACAGACATACACAGACATACACACACACACACACAGAGACATACACAGACATACACACACACACACACACACACACACACACACACACACACACACACACACACAGACAGAGTGACACATACACACACAGACATACACACACACACAGACAGAGTGACACATACACACACAGCTACACAGCTACACACACACACACACACACACACACACACACACACACACAGACAGAGTGACACATACACACACAGCTACAGCTTCAGCTACACACACACACACACTCACAGACAGAGTGACACATACACACACACACACACACACACACACACAGAGACACATACAGTAGTGGGGCACCCCAGGGGGAGCTGGTTGAGAGTGAGAGTGCCGCAGGGCAAGGTTGGCTTTGCTTGGGCTGCTCATTAGCCTCTCTGTTGGGGGGTGGGTCATCTCTGCCTTAGCGCCCCCACACCTCCACACCAGCAGGTCTCAACAGCCCCCTCATTCACATCAGTGGCCTCTCACCAGACAGAGCAGAGCAGAGCAGAGCAGAGTGGAGTGGAGCCTCCAGAACAACACGGCAGGAAGGAAGTGCTGCCACCTTCCCCTTCCACTACGCTACGCTGCATTGCTAATGTGTGACATTTAGCAACAAACATGGCAGGCTTGCAAAATTCAGAATTGAATTGAGAATGACTCCTAAATTCCAATTCAATTGTTGAGTTTAAATTGAGGTCAAAAACAGGATCTACAGTAGAATTACAATTCTAATTTGAATTAAAGGAAGCAGAATTTAAATTCAATGAAATTTGAAAGAAATACAAAATGTAAGGCTTGTGTTTAACAATGAAGCTTTCACAGTATATGTCAGATATGATTGTATCAAACACACAACTTATAACAGTAACCAATTACATTTCCAAAGTAACCTTCCCAACACTGAATGGATGTGAGATTCAACACATTATTTCTGTTGTGTGACTGTGGAATTGCTTTGAATTGCCATAAATGTAGTTCCACTTCCTGTCATTCCAATTCCAATTCCACTTCATGTGGGGCGGAGCCGATTCAATTAAAATGCCAATTCATGACTTGAATGGAGGCCAACTCTGAAGTTCTGAATTTTGCACAAGCCTGAAACACAGATGGATAGTGTGTGTGTGTGTGTTGGTGTTGATGGGTGTGATGAATGAAGCTACCACTGCACAGCTTCAGCACAGCCCGAATGCATACACACACACACACACACACACACACACACACACAGACAGATACACACACACACACGTGCGCTGGGTTCACACACTCCCACTCGTACCGCACACATCACTCACTCGGTCTCCATTTTTCCTGCTGTAAATTGGAGAAGCAGCTCACGTCTGACAGATCTGCTCACCGCTGCCGAGTCGTGAGTCAGACGCCAGCGCAGAAGAGTGAGCGCCGCCACAGACGCCAGCGCAGAAGAGTGAGCGCCGCCACGTGCCATCCGTCCTCCCCTCTCCCTCTCCCTCTTCCTCTTCCTGACACCGAGGAAGACGAGGAGGAGGGGGAGATGCAGGCGTGAAAATGAATAGTTCAGCAGCCATTGGGTCTTGTTCTCCACACCCCCCCCCCTCTCTCTCTCACACACACACACACACACACACACACACACACACACACACTCACACACACACACTCACACACACCTTGGCTACGACTCCTGTTTGTCATTGGTCTTCCCTCTGGCTCCCTTGCACACACAGAATACCCCATTCTTCTCCTTTGTTCTCATTTGTCTGTAACTATTGGGGGTATCTGGGTGGTGGGGGTGTTGTCGGAGTGATGCGGTAGGTGGATCCTATCTCAGGCGTGGAACAACTTTGCTTTTGTTGGTTTTGGTCCATAACATACACACACAGTCATATTTCTGGGTATTCTGGAGTCGCCATCAGCATCAATCAATGACATTGATCATGCTTAACATCTTCCCCCATAGTTAATTGCAGGTGATAATGAATTGAAAGATAAATGACAACTAGCAGTTAATGATGGGTATGACAAACTCCCAGTCATCTTGATGGATTCCAAACATACATAAAGAAGCGGTATGGCTCTTGACCAGATGTAGTAGATGATCGATACGAGTGTTGATCAATCATGAGGTATTAGCACATACATCAGTTCAAAGTAACACCTGCAAGAGAAGATATTTGACTGAAGACTGTCGTGGAGACAGTGGGGTGTTTCCATTGATTTCTCTGATAAGTGTCATGGCTGGGCACCATTGCATGGAGTGCTTAAGTACAGCATAGTGTTATATTTATTTGCTGTTCCATCAATTGATTAAGGGATGTAAACTCACTCAGGCATGCAGCTCCTGAGAACGACTAGAACAGGAGATGGGATTGGCCAGCCGTGACCTTGTAAATGGCTTGATGCGAGGCAGGATTTCCATTGCATTCTGCATGCATTAACCAAAATGAAATCCACCATGGCAGACATAATATTCCTTTCAGATTCCCTATTACTTCCTCCTGGGTTACACGTATTGCAGTAATCAAAAAAACATAAACCATTTCCCTGCTATGAGCACCAGCTGTATTTTCCAGAAAGTCAAAACATCACAATTGGTGGAAAGGTAATGCCTACACCCCCCACCCCCCACACACAAACACACACACCACCTCCCCTCTGTCCCCCCTGCCGTATTTGTATCTCTTTATTGGATAATAGAAGTGCCAGGTTGGAGGGCCAAGTCGTGCCTCAAACATCAAAAACTCCATTTTCCTGGCTGACAGAACAATTTCCCCATTCGCCTGTATTCACACACAGTTAATTAAAAGTTTCAGATAGCCTGGCGCACGTCATCTCAGCCCAGGCCTGGCGTTCGGGAGGAGAGATTCACTGCTGTCCCATTACAGCAGGAGCCCGGAAACTTCCATTCGCCCTACACGCCTTATTTGCCCCTCCCTCCCACCACTCCTGCCAGCTAGCGCTAGCCGTGAGTGTGTGTGGGTGGGTGTGTGTGTGTGTGTGTGTGTGTGCGTGTGTGTGTGTGTGTGTGTGTGTGTGTGTGTGTGTGTGTGTGATACCTTGTCTGTGGAGAGTATTCAAGTAAAGTTGATGATAGGTGTGAAATGTATTTCAAAGTTGTTTATTTTTACATGTCTTCGCAGGTGTAGCATGTGTGTCCTGATAAGGAAGTATGGAGTCAGGTGTGTGTTTGTAATCAGGTCAGGTGTGTGTTTGTAGTGGAGTCAGGTGTGTGTTTGTAGTCAGGTCAGGTGTGTGTTTGTAGTGGAGTCAGGTGTGTGTTTGTAGTCAGGTCAGGTGTGTTTGTAACCTGACGAGCCAGACCCACATTAAAATGTAGGGTCTGGACACTCACCGTTCGCATTGCTCAGTCCGAGGGGCGGGATAATCAGTTGTCTTTCAAATTCCCTCTGCACGCAATAGGACAGCAGCAGCGCTATGAGTCCCATGCGTTTCCCACCAGCGGAGCTAGTTGGCTAGTTTAATCGTTTGCCAACTTAATAAAAGCTTAACTCGTGTCACACTGTTCGCCAGCAGCAACAACCATCTTATTTGTTTTCAAGTAGCAGGGAATTCAAGCCGAACCGTTGCAACTCTGCCATCAATCATTATGTTAAGCCCGCCTAACGACTCTATACATGATTTCATTGGCCTGATTAAGTTTCGATTTCTGGAACTCACAAGCCAACGGAGGGTTGCTAGACTAGCCCTGGCAGCAAATGTAATTCGCTGCCGCTAGGGGCGCGTCTAGATTTCTAGGCTAGTGTGTTTGTAGTAGGCCACTCGCTTTCCCTGCTGATGGAGACGTACTGTACCTGTAGGAGAACTCCACACACTCCTCACCTAGATCGTCCTCCTTCACAAACATCTTAACGCATTACAGGCTTTCATTTTCTCAGTGATGTGAGGGTGGGTGTGTTTGTGTGTTTGTGTGTGCGTGTGTGTGTGTGTGTGCCTGTGTGTGTGTGTGTGTGTGTGTGTGTGTGTTAGTGATACCTTGTCTGTGGAGAGTATTCAAGTAAAGTTGATGATAGGTGTGAAATGTATTTCAAAGTTGTTTATTTTTACATGTCTTCGCAGGTGTAGCATTTGTGTCCTGATAAGGAAGTATGGAGTCAGGTGTGTGTTTGTAATCAGGTCAGGTATTGTGTTTGTAGTAGTCAGGTGTGTGTTTGTAGTCCAGGTCAGGTGTGTGTTTGTAGTGGAGTCAGGTGTGTGTGTTTGTAGTCCAGGTCAGGTGTGTTTTGTAACCTGGCCGAGCCAGACCCACATTAAAATGTAGGGTCTGGACACTCACCGCCGGGTGAGATTGCACTCAGTCCGAGGGGGGATAATCAGTTGTCTTTCAGGAATTCCCTCTGCACGCCAATAGGACGGCAACGGCTTATGAGTCCCATCGTTTCCCACCAGGCGAGCTAGTTGGCTAGTTTAATCGTTTGCCAACAATAAAAAAGCTTAACTCGTGTCACACTGTTCGCCAGCAGCAACAACCATCTTATTTGTTTTTTTCAAAGTAGCAGGAAATTCAAGCCGAACCGTTTGCAACTCTGCCATCAATCATTATGTTAAGCCCCCAATCGACTCTATACATGATTTCATTGGCCTGATTAAAGTTTCCGATTTCTGGAACTCACAAGCCAGCGGAGGGTTTGCTAAGACTAGCCTGGCAGCAAATGTAATTGGCTGCCCCCCAGAGGCAGCGTCTAGATTTCTAGGCTAGTGTGTTTGTAATGAGCCACTCGCTTTCCCTGCTGATGGAGATACTGCTGTACCTGTAGGAGAACTCCACACTCCTCACCTAGATCATTCCTCCTTCACAAACATCTTAACGCATTACAGGCTTTCATTTTTCTCAGTGATGTGAGGGTGGGGTGTGTGTGTGTGTTTTTTGTTTGTGTCGCGTGTATTGTGTGTGTGTGCCTGTGTGTGTGTTTGCCTGTGTGTGTGTGTTAGTGATACCTTGTCTGTGGAAGTATTCAAGTAAAAGTTGATGATAGGTGTGAAATGTATTTCAAAGTTGTTTATTTTTTACATGTCTTCAATGGCTGCAGCATTTGTGTCCTGATAAGGAAGTATTATTCAGCGTGTGGATGATTGAAGGTCTCATTAGTCACACAATGTTTATGCCAGTGTAGGTTTTGAAACCCACATGAGTTCTTTTCACATTGTGTCTAACTATTTAATTCTTGAGTGATGGTTTGTACATCTTTATGGTTATTGTTTCTATTTTGTTGAATTTGATTTAGGGGCCATTTATACGAGAATGATTCTGCGAAGAAGCGACAAAATATTTTATCATAAGTGCCTTTCGTTTTACCGCGGCGACCCGCCATCGGAGACTTGAAGGCCTAAAAAAATCTGAAGACTCCTTCCAGGTGTAGAGTTTTTTGAAGGCGACCGGGTTAGCGTCTCCGTCTAAAGCGGCTAAAACCAAGATCATGATTACCTCTCTGGCTAAACTGTCAAATTAGAATGTCTGCGCGTGACATACGGGGTTTATCACACCACCCCCAGCGGTCTGGAATGCATATCAATCGAATATCACATACTCTTCATATAAAGAAAGATTTCCCCTGAGAATGCTTGTCTAAACTTGAATAAAAGTGAAGGCGCGAGGCGCCACTTCTCGTCTTCTCTTTTCATCAAGTCACCCGTAAGAAAGCGTAGCCTCAGTCTCTTACTAATATTGGTATGTATGACATGGCTATATGAATTTATTTCAGTATTAATGTATTGTTGAATTCTTCACAAAAAGCATTCCTGCACAGAAATGAATTGAATGCAAACACTACATCTTTCACACAACTCTGGAACTGTTTACAGTGGTCCAACACTTCTGAGACGTTCTAAAGATCTTGATGGTGACCACAATAGCCCCATTGTCCTGTGGGCTAAAGTGTCCTGCCTGGACTCGCCAGCCGTGCGCTGGGCTGCAGAGCGCAGTGGGAAACCGTACACTGGGCCAGCCAGCCAATTAGGGAGGAGCTCTGTGAAGGTCACAGCGGGATGCAGCCGCCGCGAAGCGAGGGCCTCTCTCTCTCTCTCTCTTTCTGTCTCTCTCTGTCTCTCTCTCTCTCTCTCTCTCTCTCTCTCTCTCTCTCTATCTCTCTATCAGCACAGGGGACGGGAAGTATCAGCTGACTGAAATTTGATTTGTGAAGCGGACGTCTTAATATAGGCAGGGACAATAGTGTGACGAGGTGGAAGGAAATGCGCCAACAGTGTGTGTGTGTGTGTGTGTGTGTGAGAGTGTGTGTGAGTGTGTAGTGCGCGTGTGCACTTGAGTTCCAGTGCTCTCATATTTCCCTTGTTGGCTGGAGTGAGGCAGCACAGGGTATTACAGTAATTACTGTGTAGGGGAGAGCCGCCTTGTTTGTCTCACCCTTTAAAAGCCCGGCTGGAGATGGAGCCTTCTTCCCTTACCTGAAGACCTGCTCCAAATTACCCCCACCAGGCCTCATTCTCCACATCTCCCCTCCCCTCCTCTCCAGCTCCAGCTCTCCCTCTCCTCTCTCTCTCTCTCTCTCTCTCTCTCTCTCTCTCCTCTCTCCCTCTCTCTTTCTCTCTCTGTATGTATGTGTATGTATGTGTATGTATGTGTATGTATGTGTATGTATGTGTATGTGTGCGTGTGTGCGCATGTCTGTCTGTGTGCCTGTCCTCCACTGCCCGGTAATCCTCTGACATGCGTCCGTATCGATGAGGTAGAGAGGAGCTCTATTGACCGCGTTGCAGGGAGGCAGCATCATTGACACACACATACCGGGAGGGAGCATCCTGATTAAGCAGGAGTGATTTAAAATCGCCATCTCACACACACACACACACACACACACAGAGAGAGAGAGAGAGAGAGAGAGAGAGAGAGCACTCCTGCCCTGGTTCTCTGCTGGGTTTCTTCTGGAGTGCTCTCTCCTCATCTAGCCTTATGTATCTGCACGTATTTGCCATATGTATTTCTTGATGGACAGATTGTGCTCTTTTCTTGGTGTTTTGAGTTGGCTCAATGAATGTGTTTGGATGGCTGCTGGTCAGAAAGAAGGCCTTCATAGCTACGCTGGCTGTAATATTCATTAGAGGAGAGCTTTGAAGTTCACTAAGGACTGGCCAGATCACAGCTGAGTGTGGCGTGGCTTCGTTTTGGATCTGCTAAAGATCTGGCCATCAGCCACTCTCGAGGTCAGAATGGCAGAGCATTCAAGTTCAGATTTTTTCAATGAGCTCTTCAGGAAGTGGAATATCAAAACAATAGGGGAGAGAGAGGGGGGTGAAATAAAAGTGGATTCTCAGAATGTCAGGCTTTTTTTCCCAGAGGAATCTCTCATCTGTTGCTCAGACCTGCTCATGCAGTCGGTTTCCTCGCAGCAGTCCTGATCAAAAAGCTGAATATGAGCACCATGGTTTTGGATGAAGGAAGTTCTTCGAGTATTAGTATCTGCTTCCTTCCTTCCTGCTGCTGTTGAAAGCCTGGTATGTGGCCTGCACAGATTACGCAGGTGTGCATGTTTATTGTTGGGAATGGGGTCTCTTTGTTTCTCTCTCTCTCTCTCTCTCTCTCTCTCTCTCTCTCTCTCTCTCTCTCTCTCTCTCTCTCTCTCTCTCTCTCTCTCTGTCTGTCTGCAGACACACACACACACACACACACACACACATACACAAACATGCACACATACACACACTTTCTCTTTGCCTCTCTTGGCTGTGTCTGGCTCCCTGACCATGATCTATGATTTCATTTGCCATTTCTTCTTTTGTGCGTGGCCAAATTTAAGATGGATGACATGGGGCAAGAGAAACATGCGAGCAAGGAGCCCTTCCTGAAGGAAAAGTTTACTCTGAGCAAATTAAGCTGTGTCAGTTTTTAGGGAGGAGGTAGGCCAAAAGGATGACCCATTCTATTTAGTTCAAGGATCTGCTGCTTGTGTGTGTGTGTGTGTGTGTGTGTGTGTGTGTGTGTGTGTGTGTGTGTGTGTGTGTGTGTGTGTGTGTGTTGTGTGTGTGTGTGTGTGTGAGAGAGAGAGAGAGCATACACACTTACGTTTAGAGGCAGATAAAATAACCCATCCATCTCCTGAGCATGCTGTGATGGCACAGCCAATTTTTGGGCCCAAATTGCGCAGATGGAACAATTACAGCAGGCGAGGTCCAGCCTGGCCACACGTGGAATAAATGTATGTCGGCTGCTTTTAAACAGCAAAATTTCACATGCTCCTTCACCCCTCCTCCTCTCTCTATATCTCTCTCTCTCTATATATATATATATATATATATCTCTCTCTCTATATATTATCTATCTTACCGGCTCTCACACACTCCTCTCTCACATATATATATATATATATATATATATATATATATATATCTTATATCTCTATATTTCTCTTCTCTTAAACTCTCACACACTCTCTCTCTCTCACATCTCTCTCATATATACTATCTCTCTCTCTCACTCTCTCTCTCTCTCACACTCATCACAAGACTGTGGTGCTCCCCATCGTGACCCAAATTATCCCGTCTCATTTATTAGTGGCCATTATTTATTTCTAATAATCCCCTCCTCTCCTCGAGCCGGGCGCGGGGCCGTGAGGGATGAATGGTTTTTGTTGCGTGTTATTAAGTAGGCTCGCATGAATACAGTATTTTTTCTCTCTCCCACAAATGGAAGCGCTGGGTAATTGTTGGCAAGCCTCGCGGCTAAGACAAAGGGGCTTTTTTAAGCGGAGGAATGGCGGTGTCGTGGTTCATCCCTCCCGCGTGCGGCACAGTCCGTCGCCGTGGAAATGTTCCTAATTGAAAACGTAGTCGCGGGGCTCCTTTCATAGGGCTTCACGCTCCACACACCTCTCTTCACTCCGCCTGAATGGGAAATCGGAGCCGCCATTTTGGTATGTAATGGTGGGCACTGGACTGGCAGACATTGACAGATGAAAAATGATCAAGCTTAATATTTGGTTGATGATTTGATCCAGGATGTGGAGGTATTAGGCTGTATACTGTACAGTGATTTGATCCAGGATGTGGAGGTGTTAGGCTATATACAGTGTAATGTTTATGAGCATTTGGTGGCGTCTGGCAACTCTCCTTATCTCCTCATCTCATCTTCTGCCCCCTGTTCCTTCACTCTTCCCCATCATATCCAACCTGCCCATCCAGCTATTTCTCCAGAGATTACGCCCCTTCTCCATCCTCCTCATCCTTTCTCTCAGTTCTGTCTTTCAGTTTTTCTCTCTGTCTCGATCCCTCTTTCCCTCTATCTCTTTTCTCTCTACTCTCTCTCTCTATCTCTTTTCTCTCTCTCTCTCTCTCTCTCTCTTCTCTCCCTCTCTCTGTGTGTCTGGCATCTCTCCAGTCTCCATCCCCTGCTCCTGCGTGCGGCGTCTTCTCTCGCTGCTCCTGTGTAATTGCTCTCCCGCAAGAGCTGGGGCGAAATGTAATGTTCCCGCACTTAGATTAAATGGATCACTCTTAATATCTGACAGTGGATGTGAGCGACGCCTGCAGTGGTGTTGTAGTACCTGCCCAGCGAGTCCGGGCTACCTGATGTGTGCCGCTCTGATGAGGGGGGGCCTGCCTGTCATAGGTGCTGGAGGGGGGGGCTGCACGCGGAGTGCAGGGGAACTGAACTGGCTGCTGCTGCTCCAATGAACCTGCTGACTGGGGGAAAGGGGGAAGGGAGGAACAACACACACACACACACACACACACACACACACACACACACACACACACACACACATACACACACACACACACACACACACACACACACAGTGGTCATTAAAATCTGTCTGTGGCGAGATTCCTATTCACCAGCACAAGCAGTGGTAATAAAAGATGGATGGCCAGCCAGGCAGGGTTGCTTTTTCACTCTCATAGTTTCTAGTTGTAGCGCACACACTCACTCTCTTTCTTATATGAAGACACTTGTATGCAGAATCCCCATACACACACACTCTCAAACAGACATGCTCACAAACACATATCCTCACAGAGGGAGAGCAATATGAAAGCGAGCTAAACACACATCGCTCCAGGTTAGCCCGTGCAGCAAGCAGCTGGAATTGTGTGCTTTCTCAGTTGGACAGCAGTAGTAGGACTGCAGGCACTACACAGCTCCCCTCACACACTCACACTCACATGCACATACAGTACACGGCCTGCTACAGCTCAGAGAGAGAGAGAGAGAGAGAGAGAGAGAGAGAGAAATGAGTGTAAAAACAAGTCCCCTCATCCAGCTAGTCCTGAGACTCACGCATACTAATAGTACAACTAACACAACTAATAGTCAGCCTCAGGACCTTGCCACCCTTTCTCAAACAATTCGGCCTAACCAAATTATAAATGCAGAAAAAAAAAAATTACTTATCATATTGGACTGAAACGACAAAAGACAAAAATAAACTTCAATGTTATTTGCCCCTAAACAGAGAGTACACTGTGGCAGACTACTATCCACAGTCACTGATACCAGACAGAGAAAAAAACCTTTGACCAGGTACAGACTAAGCAATCACAGTCTGACTGTTTGAGAAGGGCAGACACAGGCAAACCTGGCTGCTTAGAAGACAGGCTGTGCACCAATTGCAAAACCAAGGTGCCATAGAAACAGAGCTTCACTTCTTGGCTGAATGCTGCCAATGGAAAGACATACATGAGATCGGTATTTCCTAAATTCAGAGAAATGCATCCTTCAAAAACTTTAAGGATCTAAGTCTAAGAATACTATTGGGAGAGGAACAAAAGAGCACAAGAGTCACAGCAAGATATATAGATGTTTGCCATAAAAAAGGGAGTCATCATCAGTGAAGCACACAAAACTCAAAAACACACACACACACACACACCACACACCACACACCCACACACACACACACACACACACACACACACACACACACACACACACACACCGTTGCAGTAATGTATGATGCATGAGGTTTTGTTTTTGTTTATTATGTACATGTATGCTTTGGCAATACAAAGTGTATTTTGTCATATATCATCAATTGAATTGAATTGAGAAAGAGAGAGAGAGAGAGACAGAGAAAGGAGGAGAGAGAGACAGAGAGAGGGAGAGACAGAGAGGGAGAGGAGAGGAGAGAGAGAGAGAAGGGAGAGAGAGACAGAGAGAGAGAGAGAGAGACAGAGACAGAGAGAGAAGAAGGAGAGACAGGAGAGGAGAGAGAGAGAGAAGAGAGAGAAGAGAGAGAGAGACAGAGACAGAGAGAAGAGAGAAGAGAAAGAGAGAGTGACATCCTTCTAGTTCCTGTAACCCAGGCTTAATTTCAACTTCTCATCTTTGAACTTGGTTATTTGGGTTCTATGGTAATTACCAACCAGTGTGAAGAAATGTGTTAAAAGTATACTTCTTCTCTCCTGTATGTGCGTGTGCGTGTGTGTGTGTCCAGGTAAGCCGTATTCCAGTGGAGAGCTGTGAGCAGTACCGTGGCTGCAGTGAGTGCCTGGGCTCGGGGGATCCCCACTGCGGCTGGTGTGTCCTCCACAATGTGTGAGTAGCGGCCCCCCTCTGGTCTGCATCCTTGGCCAGTCAATTGGACCCTTTCCTCCACATATGCTTTTTAACGCAATCGAAAGCCAAGGAGATCTTTCTAAACGGAGCACTTTATGCCATCTGTTGTATTTGGTGGCACATTACTAGAGTAGTGGAGGATTTAGTTGGCTTGCCAAGGAAAGTATTAAAAAAAGGTGAAGAGCACTTCCCAATAGTCTTAGTTACTAAGCAATGGAGATTGTGTACGATTAGAGCGCTGTGTTTACATACTATTCATTACGCACAGAAAACATAGAAATGACTGTGTGTGTGTGTGTGTGTGCGTGTGCGTGTGCGTGTGTGTGTGTCAGGTGCTCGAGGAAGGACCGTTGTGAAAGGGCCGAGGAGCCTCAGCGCTTCACCTCCAGGATAGACCAGTGTGTGCGTCTCAGTGTGCAGCCCAGCAACATCTCAGTCACCATGTCAGAAGTACAGGTAAGGTGTGTGTGTCTGTGTGCGTGGTGTGTGTGTGCGCGTGCACACGCATGATGTGATGTTTGTTTGTCCGTGTATGTGTATTAACCACCTATCTACCTATCTTACTCCATCAGGAAGTAAACATTATTGATTAGTGTTAGTGTGCATATGCGTGTGCTGGAGTGTGTTGTGTGTGTGTGTGTGTGTGTGTGTGTGTGTGTGATCCCTGTGCTCTGTGAGCTGACTCCTCTCTGGTGTGCCCACAGTTAGTCCTGCAGCCCCAGAATGTGCCTAACTTGGCAGCCGGCGTCAACTGCTCCTTCGAGGATTATGTGGAGACGGAGGGCTACCTCCTGGGCTCGCGAATCATCTGTCGCTCACCCACAGCTCGAGATGTGGCCCCCATCACACGCAACACACCAGGTGAGCCCTCACACCTGACCACACTGACCAGTGACCGGACAGTTGGACACCGATGGCAAAGATAGCTTTCTCTGCAATTCACTTGTTTATATTCTGTATTATACAGTGCATCACATCCACTTTAGAGTCTCCTTGATCTGCTGTGTGTATTTGCACAAGAAACATCTGGGATTGTAACAGAATATCTTTGTATATTCTCTAGAACCTTCTGATTGTTTCCTCCTGAAGATATTTTCATGTGTCTGTAGACGCCATGATGAAAGGGATATTTTTAGACAGGAAATGTGTGTTGACATACCTACTTGATCTGTTGTGATGCAAATGGTATAATATATTTGTTTTTGTATACATGTACATACATTTTCTGTGCTGGTACCAGCTGTACTTTATTTTATGTTAACCATATACTGCTGTTTTTTTGACTTGAGAAAATAACTTCTGCATTTGAGTGGATGGAAAAGGAGCATAATTTGATTTGATATTCATGTCAAAATCTGTTTTTTAAACAGCCCAGTTTTGTAGCTGTCCGTGTGGGCATTTTCCCATCTGGTTCTCCACCCTGTAACCCACACAAACGTCCTCAACTGGAAACATTTCACATGTTATTTGGGAGCGGAGTTTTCAAAATAACACAAGCCTCTGGCGTCAGTTCTGGAGCCCCATTGCATAGATGTGATATGACCCAGCCTGTTCTCTTCGCAGGAGACAAGCGCGTCATCAAGCTCCATCTGAAATCCAAAGAGACGGGCAAGAAGTTTGCCAGCGTGGACTTTGTCTTCTACAACTGTAGTGTCCACCAGTCGTAAGTACTTTTCTTTTGTGCCACTTTCTTTTTCTGCAGTCCTGCAGTCTGTAAAGGGTGTGTGTGTGTGTGTGTGTGTGTGTGTGTGTGTGATGCTTAAAGCCTCCTCTGCATGATGGTGTATTTTTAACTGTGTTGTGCTATAAGCTTTTTGCTTAGCTATACAACATTTCATTCTCGGATGAGATCAGCCTCCTGATGTCATCTTCTTAATGAGTTGGAGCATCACTGAGTCCAGGGACATGTTTTACAGGCCTGAGTTATGGTCCTTTTTTCTCAGGAAATATCAAATCCTCTCTCTTTCTTTCTTTTTCTCTCTCTCTTCTCTCTCTCTCTCTCTCTCTTATCTCTCTCTCTCTCTCATCTTTCTTTATCTCTTTCTTTCTCTTTTATGGCATTAATCTCTTTCTCTTTTCATTTGTTTGGTTGGCACCTCTATCCATCTTGTTTTTCTCTGTCGGCTCTGTCCTCTCCTTTCTCTTCCCATCTCTCTCTCCTCTCTTCCCATCTCTCCTCTCTCCCTCTCTTCCCATCTCTCCTCTCTCCCTCTCTCTCCATCTCTCCTCTCTCCCTCTCTTCCCATATCTCCTCTCCCTCTCTCTCTCCATCTCTCTCTCTCCTCTCTCTCCTCTCCCTCTCTTCCCATCTCTCCATCTCTCCTCCCTCTCCCATCTCTCCATCTCTCTCTCAAATTCAAATTCAAATTCAAATGTGCTTTATTGGCATGACTCAGAAAATAGTGTTGCAAAGCAGTAACATGACAATACAAACATATACAATATTTGTTTTAAAGGGGTCAAGAAAGGAAACTTATCTAAACTAAAAGAAAGAAAAAAACTTATGTTTAAAAAAAAATAGTAACTAAATCCATGTTTAAAAGAAAACTTTAAAACATGTATAAAGAAAAACATGTATTCTTAAATCTAAATTTAAAGGAAACTTATACAATAGTCTATATAAAACTATTTAACAAAACTATATACTGGATGCACTTTTTCTATGTGAAGTTTTCTTTAAAATGTGGCAGGACTGTAAATATTGGTAGGCTAAGTGGGCACATTTATCTATTTTCCAGGAGGAATTGTAGTTTTTTGTTCATTGGTGGTAGTCATAAAGCGGGACAAGTGATTTCAATTTGTGGGTAGAATATAGCTCTTAAGTGTTGATAATTGGGACATTCTGTGAAGAAGTGGCATTGCCCCTCTTCATTACTCCCCAGATACAGAATTTACATATCCATCTTCTACTTTGTTATCCCTACCCTTTCTCTATTGTAAGGGAATGACTACTCAGTCGATACTTTGACAGGAGTTTTCTAAGACGGCATACTTTGACAGGAGTTTTCCTCCCTCTCCTCTTCCCATCTCTCCCGATTCCCTCGATTTCCTTGATCCCTTTCGACATCGGATTCCTCTCCGATTTTCCGATTTGATTTCGCCTCTCTCTCGATCTCTCCTCTCCCTCTCTTCCCATCTCTCCTCCCTCTCTCCATCTCTCTCTCTCTCGATCTCTTTCTCTCCATTTTCCATCTTTCTTCTCTCCATCTCTCCATCTCTCTCTCTCCATCTCCATCTCTCTCTCTCTCCATCTCTCTCTCTCCATCTCATCTCTCCATCTCTACCCTCTCCATATCTCTCTATCCATCTCTCCATCTCTCTCTCTCTCCATCTCTCTCTCTCTCTCATCCTCCATCTCTGCATCTCTCCGTCTCTCCGTCTCTCCGTCTCTCCGTCTCTCCGTCTCTCCGTCTCTCCGTCTCTCCGTCTCTCCGTCTCTCCGTCTCTCCGTCTCTCCGTCTCTCCGTCTCTCCGTCTCTCCGTCTCTCCGTCTCTCCGTCTCTCCGTCTCTCCGTCTCTCCGTTATCGATCTTCCTTCCTGTTTTCCTGTCTTGAGCCAGTGATGTTTTACATTTCCTTGATATTTCTTTCCTTCCTTAGATCCTTCCTTGAGATCTCTTTTCCTTGTATCCTTCCTTATATCTCTTTTTCCTCCCTTGTCCTTCCTGATATCTCTTTTTCCTCCTAGATCCTTCCTTCTCTCTCTTTCCTCCTTTTATCCTCCTGAGTAATCTCTCCTTTCCTCCCTTGTGTCCTTTCTTTGTCATTCACTCTCAACAGCCCTTCAATCCCCCTTTTTTTTGCTGCTATTCCACTTGTCCCCCTCTGCCGTTTCTGTTGCTTTTTAGGCCTGATGTTTAGATGTTGTTCCCCCGGCCCCCACCTCTGCGTTCATTAGGCAGCTTTTGGCTGGGCCCCTGCTCTTTGGATGGCATGCATTTGATATATTATCCCCTCATTTAGTACGCTGCTTCTCTGAAAGCTGGACCTGGTGGGAGGCCATGTGAAGTGCTCACCTGCAGCTCCCGCATGCTGGCTCCTGTGCAGAGTGAGCGGACGTGTGTGTGTGTGTGTGTGTGTGTGTGTGTGTGTGTGTGTGTGTGTGTGTGTGTGTGTGTGTGTGTGTGTGTGTGTGCGCGCGCATGTGTGTATGTGCGGTTGCATGCGTGGGCGTGTGTGTGTGTGTGTCTGTATGTGTGTGTGTGTGCACATGTGTGAGTAGGAGGACAAGAAGGAGGACAGCTTTCATCACTGTCAGCCAGTTTCCACATATCTGTCTCTGTCTGTGTGTGTGTGTGTGTTTGTGTGTGTGTGTGTGTGTGTTGTGTAAAGCTTGCCTGCCTGAGCACATTTGTATGGTTAGTGCTGTTCCAACATTGTTTTCAGGTCCATTACAGTTTGACTCTAGACAGTAATTAGAATGCATAGCCTATATTCTGTAATTTATTCTGTATTCAAATTAATTTAATAACAGATTCACCAGTGCATATGTGTGTGTGTGATACACCAGTGCATATGTGTGTGTGTGTGATACGCTGGTAACTTATAGGCTGGTTGTGTGCCATCTGTTGATTGGCCAGGGGTTCTCCCTCCTTACCTGCTTTCTCATATCCACCCTGCGACCTCCCGGTGATCTGAGTGTGTGTGAGGGGGGCAGCGTGCCTCTCTATAGCAAGGGAAAAGGAGATCATGTGGTGGGGGAGGGGTGTGTGTGTGAAGGGGGGATGCCCACTTGGCAAGGCAAATTACCCTGCTGGCTATTTACATGCACAGTAACAATATTAGAGTTTTGCATGAGAAAGGATGGTTGGAATAGCTTAATCGAGCGTACGAGGGCCTCCAAATGCATTCTTATCGACAACAGCATGGAGGAGGAGAGGGAGCAGAGGGAGCATGGTGGTGGAGAGGGAGAGAGAGGGATAGAGAGATGGGGAGAGAGAGAGAGAGACATGGAGAGAGAAACGAGAGAGAGGGCAGTCAGACAAAGAAGCGAGTGTGAGAGATTGTGCCCATTGTGCTGGGGATAATACGCTCACGGGAGCCAAAGGTTAGCGCCTCGCCTGAGCCTCACCACTGACCACATTTAAATATGAAAGGAACGAGCGAACACCCGCGTGGGCGGACAGACCGATGTCCGCCCCCTGAAAAAGTAGCCCTCTCCCAGCGATGGGACCCCAGCCACCGTGGCCTTGACAACAGGCTTGGCGTGGCAGGATGGGGTCAGGGACGTCCCAAAGCACAGCAACAGCTGGGCCGCTTAATGGCTATTGTGATTGTGCAAACTGGTTTCCGCACATTTCCCAATTTGTTCCAATCTGTCGTCAAGTCTGATGTGAAGTGGTCATTGTGCTCTTGTCAGTGCTGATTTCAACAGTTGGAAAAACGAAAGGCATGAGAATGACTTCACCTGGCCGTTATAAAGGCAATATGCATATGGCTTTTCACAGCCTACAGTCTTGGCTGTGTGTGTGTGTGTGTGTGTGTGTGTGTGTGTGTGTGTGGCAGTGTGTAATGTAAGTTCTCAGATTGTGTGTGTGCGTGAGTGTATTCCTTTTGTTGTTCATGTAGTGTTACAATACGAGGCCCCACACTCAGTAGAAAACAGGTGTCAATAGGGCAGCTCCCTTGTGATGTGAACCTCTTAAGGAGATCAATAGTCAGCTAGCCTTGGAGAGGGAGGCCTGTTTCTGATCGAGTCCAACAGCAGGTTATCAACACAGATGAAATCCAGACTCGCTATTACAAACACATCAATCAAACAGAAACTGTAGTCTCCAAAGAACAATCTTAACTCATATCACACACTTAACATATTCAGAACACCATGTAGACTATGAATTTAAATTATATATTATGTTTATAATACATTAAAGGTGTCAATATCTTCATTTTGTTAAGAGGTATTTGAGGGAATGAGAAGTCCTTGAGTTCCTTTTGCTTAAATGATTACTCTTCATTATATCTTAGAGTAAATGAAAACTGCTGCAACTCTAAGTCAAAAGCAAACGAAATTCCATTGTACAAGCTATGAGGATTTCAGAAGCGAACGCACTGATCTGTGCACAATGTGTCTTACGGTTAATAGACAGTGTTGGCTGAAGTATTTGGCATGGCAAATCATCCCATATCCTTTTTAACTGTAAGTACAGGCAGCTAATTCATATACATTGAAGCATTTCAAGCTTAGGAAGGATGGGTGGGTGGTGGAGCACCTTATCTTCCTCTCACAGCTTATGTCAATGCAGGGCCTTTAATATCTGGCCCAGGCACAGGGGATGGGTGAGGGCCTTTAATATCTGCCCCAGGCACAGGGGCTGGGTGAAGGCCTTTAATATCTGCCCCAGGGGCTGGGTGAGGGCCCTTAATATCTGGCCCAGGCACAGGGGCTGGGTGAAGGCCTTTAATATCTGCCCCAGGCACAGGGGCTGGGTGAAGGCCTTTAATATCTGCCCCAGGCACAGGGGCTGGGTGAGGGCCTTTAATATCTGCCCCAGGGGCTGGGTGAGGGCCTTTAATATCTGCCCCAGGCACAGGGGCTGGGTGAGGGCCTTTAATATCTGCCCCAGGGGGCTGGGTGAGGGCCTTTAATATCTGGCCCAGGCACAGGGGCTGGGTGAGGGCCTTTATTATCTGCCCCAGGCACAGGGGCTGGGTGAGGGCCTTTAATATCTGCCCCAGGCACAGGGGCTGGGTGAGGGCCTTTAATATCTGCCCCAGGGGCTGGGTGAGGGCCTTTAATATCTGCCCCAGGCACAGGGGCTGCCCCAGGCACAGGGGGGTGAGGGGGCCTTTAATATCTGCCCAGGGCTGGGTGATCTGCCCCAGGCACAGGGGCTGAGGGAGCTGGGAGGCCTTTAATATCTGCCCCAGGCACAGGGGCTGGGTGAGGGCCTTTAATATCTGCCCCAGGGCCAGGGCTGGGTGAGGGCGCTATCTCCACCCCAGGCACAGGGGGGCTTGGGTGAGGCCCCAATATGCCCCCGGCTGGGGGGCTGGGTGAGGGCCTTTAATATCTGCCCCAGGCACAGGGGCTGGTTGAGGGGCCCTTTTTCTTGTGCAGTCGTGTCAGTGTCCGGCGGTGCGGCGGAGAGCCGTGCTTGTGAGGCTCCCAGTGACCGTTGTCTGTGGACGCCTGGTGCTCCCCGTCTCTGACCCTGCCAAAGACGAGCACCCCTGCCCCGGGCTCTGCAGCAGTGACAGGTCTGAGCATCTTTGAGATATTTTCCTGAGTCATGTCACAGGATTTGCCAGTCAAATGAGGGTGATGTGTGCAGAGCTTGACATGTCCTTCAGGAAAGATGTGTTTCTGGGATTGCCAGAAGGATTGCCTTTTTTGGAGAAGAAAAACTAACTGCTTTCCTTCTTTTCTTTTTTTAACGAAAGTTCTCAACAGTACTAGTTTTGTCAGTTCTAGGCCATGCTCTTCATCATGGTTTATTCATACTGAAGCGTATTCATCTCTTGCTTTGTCATATGATTTGCCAGCCACCACTATTTTTTCATGTGCTACATAAATCACATAGCCAACCTATTTTTTGGTAACATCAATGGTTAAAGCATTTTTTACCTGGCCCACATATCTGGGTGCTGAGAGCACACAGCTCCATCTTCTTTAGACTGGATAAAGGTTGAGTCCCTTATTTACTCCATCACATGTCCAATTAGACGGCTGTCCGTGACCTTCAGGGTCCAGCTGCATTCTAATGCTGACTGGAAATGATTGTTGAATGACTTAATTGGACAAATCACCAACGTAATTGATCCAAATGAGTTTGGTCCCTGGTTTCGAGGGCCTCAAGTGTTTTGGTACAGATAATGTGTCTCCTTGAATGTTTCTGTGAATACAGTGATGATGAAATGTCACTGTCTTGTGTTTCTTAGTTCTTTCTTAATTTCTTAGTCTTTTCATTGAATACAGAAGAAAATTTAGCCAATTATCTTTTTCATTTTTTTTTTGTTGTGTTTTTGTTATAGATATTCTTGAATTTTCAAGAATGAAATTTCAAGTTCATGTTTTAATTTGTTGTGTATTGTCTCTGGGGTCGGGCTGTGTGAGTTGTTGTCTAGTCATTGTCTGGGTCTCCTTTGCTTGAAAAATATCACTGCTTGGTCTTTAGTGTTGAATGGCTCTGTGACTGAGATTACTCCTTGAATCATCCTCTCCCTTGAACTCTTCTCCCCAATCATATCCTTGTCTCCGCTCTTTTCTCTTCTTCATGAACTTCTCAGTTCTTCGGCTCATTCCTCTCTTCTCTTTAACTTCTGCTCTTCATTTCTTCCACCTCAATTTCTCCTTCTTTCTCTCCCCGCTTCTCTGAACTCTTTCTCCCTTTGCTTTTTTAATAAGTATGAGATGGTGAGCAGTCCCTCGCCCCAGTGCTCTTTGATCTCCCCCACTTCCTCCCACACAACGCTGCCTCTAAATCACCAGTGGAAAGCCTCATCAATACATGAGAGAAGCACGAATAGAGAAGCATGATGAGCCTTAAAAAATCTCCAGGCTTCATTTAAAACTCCAAAAAGATGTGTGTGTCTTGAACTCTCCCCCCCCCCCTCTCTCTCTCCCTGTGCAGGTGTCTCTCGTGTGTCAACGGCTCCTTCCCGTGCCACTGGTGCAAGTACCGGCACATGTGCACCCACAACGCCAACGACTGCTCCTTCCAGGAGGGCCGGGTCAACATGTCTGAGGTCAGTAGCCCTGACGGAAGCGCTTGGGTGCCTTACAGAGTGCTGAAATATGTTGCCTTTGTGGTTGTTGTTGGAAGATGTTGGTCATGGATGTTACACACTACTTATGTGGAGTTCAATTCACACACACACACACACAAACACAAACATTTGCATCCTCTTAACCCACACTCAAATAAAAACTCAGCAGAAAATCAAGTCCTTGCACATATGCAGAAATACACACACAGTCCCACACACCCAAACAGATACAAACAATTTCCCACCATGCACATGTAAATAACAACTCAACACACACACACACACACACACAAATACAATGCGTGCACTTAAACACACACACACGGCCCAATGTATATACACAATTAATCCTGGTCCTCTTGGCTTCCCGCTGTGGCTCTGCCATTGAGCTTTGTGCAGAGTGTATGGCAGCGCGCGCTCTGCAGCAGCTGCTGAAATAGAAAGAGCAGTGGATTTATGTGCTTATAAACAGCACTGGCTGAATGACTATGCAAATTGTATCGTGTTGTACACTTCCAAATGCTACATTTGCATAAAAACCAATATCAATCACATCTCCTGCTCTCTCTTTTTTCTCTCTCTCTCTCTCTCTCTCTCTCTCTCTCTCTCTCTCTCTCTCTCTCTCTCTCTCTCTCTCTCTTTTCTCTCTCTCTCTCTCTCTCTCTCTCTCTCTCTCTCTCTCTCTCTCCCCCTCTCTCTGTTTCTCTCTCTCTCTCTCTCTCACGCTCTCTCTCCCTCTCTCTCTCTCCCTCCCTCTCTCGCTTGTGCACATGGACTGTCTACCAGTGGAATGCCAAGTGAGTGCTCCATGGGTATTGGAGCGTGTGGTTTACTCATCGGCATAAACTTCCTTGACTGTAAACACACACACGCACGTACACACTCAAATGCACGCACACACACACAAACACTGTGCTCACTGATGTATGAATCTTTACATACACAATTACCATAGTCGTGTGAGCACGGCTTTTTCAACAGGTTGACAACCCATTTCCCCCTGTGCCAAGAAATGTGTGCCTATGTGCAGACACATTCATGCGCACAAACACACACACAATATTGTGCCCACACCAAAGTGCGCTCATTTCCTGTGTGTCGTGCGCCCAGAGTGATAAACAGACATCCACAAACACCACCCCCAACACTCTCCCGCTTCAAATGTCTCCAAATCTCATTTTCTGGAAGAGGGAAGAAGCTCCGGATAGCAATTGCGGGTCCGTGTCGAGCAGCTTCGCGTTCCCTTAACTCTGCCGTTAGTCTCTGCTGTCCGCTCCGAGCCCCCAGCCTGCTGGATGTATACACGTGTTCACCAGCGTCGGCAGCTCGCCCTTATCTCCCCACCGCCTGCACACCTTCCTCTTCCCCGGGACGCCCGGCCGCGCCGTCGCGCTTTATTTAGGATATTAATTGGTCATGAGGTATCCTACCTCAATCCAATTATGACCGGCGCTTTTATCTGGCCGCGCCGTACACCGAGCCGACGTCGAGCCCCGCACGCTCCTTCTCCTGCCTCAGAGAGGAAATTACATGGATTAGCAGTTTCTATCTACACCCCCCCCCCCCCCCCAAACACACACACACACACACATGCACAAACACATTCACAGCACAGAACCCATGACATGCTGCCTGCAAAGCAGCCTGGGTATAAAACCCTAGGCCTGTGTCTAATCAGGGGGAGCCCATTTGGCCCACGCAGAAGGGTATTGTTAGAGACATGGAGGGCATGGGGCTCCACTGAGAAGAAGGGTGTTTGTGTGTGTGTGTTTGGAAAGGAGGGACAAGGCTAAGGCTTCTAGTAGAGCCACTTCCATTGATTACTGTGGAAGCTAATTGTTGCAGGCAGCATTCGCTCGGCGATTGGAACACTTGAGTTACATGCCCGGCATAGCCCCGCTTTCAGTGGCGTCGCATTGTAGAAGCTCATCTTAGGGGATATGGAAAGTCTTCCTTCACACATATCATGTGCTACTTTAGGATCCTCTCAAGGTGACCCAGTTAGCTTATTCTCAGCCTCTTGTTCAGTAATAGTCCCAACTGTTGATATGTCAGTGTGTCCCTCAGTGTGGGACCGTAGATTAAAATCCCAACTGCACCCACTTTCACTATTCTGGACTGGGACTTAGCATAATGTCCCATTTGGAAAAGAGCTGTCAGATTACTGTGCTAGGTTGAATAGAATAAGACAGGTCTTAGAGGAGTAGGTGAAGGGAAAAAAGATAATTTTGAGAAGAGATTTTGCATGTTTAATGAGAAAGGAAAATGGACCAGCCATTTTTTAATGCCTCTAAGTCACACACGATCACTAAGTATCTTTTTAACGGTCAAAACACAGTGCAAAAGTGCACAACCCTTTTGCTACAAAATATAATGAGCAACATTTGCTAATCAAGTGTATATAAATCAAAATCCTGCATGACAGCGGATAAACAGCAGCACACATTAAATCTGACCAGGCGTAAAATTGCTTGTGTAAGCTGCACTTGAGAAGCTCATAAGACGAAATAAACAAAAGAAACAAAGAAATGTGCAAACAACAGAATGTGACCAGAACACTTGCCGGGTCAGCTAAACCAGCGCAGGCTTTAATGGCCAGATGTATAATGGTGTTTAACAAATGCGTGGCCCTGGCCTCCACTGGCTGTGTGACCAGTCAGACGTGTTAAAACATCACCACCACAGAAGAACACAGAGATGCTATACTGAGTACCCCTGCCCCAGGATATGTCATAGTGCAAATGGACATTTCTGCCAAAGACATGCAAGACATTCACATATACATGATTCCTGCCCTTCATTTCTTTCTGGCACACTGGAGCAAAGGTTGATTTATTTTTCCTTCTTCTTTGTCTTTCGATCTGCTTTATTCCAGTGGAACGGAATAAAGAAACACACATGAATGGGGGGAAAAATGGGTTCCTTAATCTCTCCCGTCATGTATTTCAGTGTACTTGGGTTTGTTTAGAACATGATGAAAAGGAGATTTGTGGAGTAATGAGCAACCCTTAATTTGACTCTAGTTATTGGAGCATTCTTCTGGGAGCAGCGCTGGTGTGTATAAATAAGTTATGAGCTGCTATCTCCCCCCAAAGAGCAGCAGCGCAGCTCCTCTCCGCGGCTCCCTGGGGTTCGGCCCGGCTTACACACACATTTATCAATACTCATTTGTGTGCCCCGCAAAGCTTGCAAATGCACAGGGTTATGCCGACTTGTTAAAGGCAGGAGCGTGGGGTGCAGGAAGATGTCTGAGTGGTTGTGTAACATCTGCAGAGGTACAGTATGAAGCATGAGACCAAGACACGGCTGTCGTATAGGTGTGCGTGTGTATGCAGTATGTGCACAGTATGTGTGTATGCGTGTGTATATGTACAAATGCACACACACTATGGATTTGTCAGAATCTGTAATGACTGCGAGTTGGCAGCATGTGAAAAAGTATGTCAGTGTGTGTGTGTGTGTGTGTGTGTGTGTGTGTGCGTGTCGTGTTGGCGTGCGTGTGGTGTCTTGGCGTGCGTGTGTGCGTGTGTGTGTGTGTGTGAATGCTCTTTGGCTATGATTTTTTTCCTCCACCCATTTAGTTTCCCCCACTTTCCTGCCTGACCCAGTTTTGGCTCTAACATAAAATGTGGCCTCTTAGAAATTCGACAATTGCTGCGTGGCGTTTCCCATCTCGTCTGAGCGCGTGCGGTTCCTGCCAGCGCTCCTCCAGAAGACGCTGGGCTTTTGCTTCAGTCGGGCCCGCTTACTTTCCCTCTGATTTACCATCTGTCGCATCTGACTGTCAGGCCCCCCCCCCCCCCCCATCATATCCGAGAGTAGGGCTCCAGTAAATACATACTGCCCACCCTACCCCACCCCATAAAAACCCCACCCTACCCCACCCCTGCGCTCCTCGTGATGAAAACTGTGCTGCGCTGTGCTGTGCTGCGCTGCAAGTGGCCGTGCAAAGGCACTTTGGAGCGCCAGCGTTTGAAACGGCAGTCTGCTTCGCCGTGCCAAGATCTGCGGGCCACGTGCAACCTTGGCTGCGCCGCTCTCCCCAGCAACGATCCCTGTGCTGCTGCCAGCTTCTCCCACCAAGATGCGTGGCCCTCGGGGGACAGACAGTGTGAACTTCCCCTCATACCTTCCCCCGTCATTAATAATAGCGTTAATTACGAAAATGCAGGGACCACACCTTCCACTTCTCATTTGCTCTGATTCATTTATTCATTGCTTTATTTATTTATGATCGACCAACCCGAGAGTCGAGTGTATTCATTGTATGAGAGCGGCGTGGGCCTCTCACTCTCCTGGCGTGGTGGTAAAGTGGTGTGACGGTATCGGTGGCTGCATCCGACCTTCAGCTTTCATTATTCAAAGTGTATTAAATCCTAATTTCCAAATGCCTCCACGTCTGTCCAGCTAATCGGAGGGGACTGGGGGAAGAATCGTGCTGCCGAGGAGGAGGAGGAGGTGTGTGTGTGTGCGCTGGCGGTCACAGACTAATTCCGCGTGTGCGTGTGCGTGTGCGTGTGCGTGTGCGTGTGCGTGTGCGTGTGCGTGTGCGTGTGCGTGTGCGTGTGCGTGTGCGTGTGCGTGTGCGTGTGCGTGTGCGTGTGCGTGTGCGTGTGCGTGTGCGTGTGCGTGTGCGTGTGCGTGTGCGTGTGCGTGTGCGTGTGCGTGTGCGTGTGCGTGTGCGTGTGCGTGTGCGTGTGCGTGTGCGTGTGCGTGTGCGTGTGCGTGTGCGTGTGCGTGTGCGTGTGCGTGTGCGTGTGCGTGTGCGTGTGCGTGTGCGTGTGCGTGTGCGTGTGCGTGTGCGTGTGCGTGTGCGTGTGCGTGTGCGTGTGCGTGTGCGTGTGCGTGTGCGTGTGCGTGTGCGTGTGCGTGTGCGTGTGCGTGTGCGTGTGCGTGTGCGTGTGCGTGTGCGTGTGCGTGTGCGTGTGCGTGTGCGTGTGCGTGTGCGTGTGCGTGTGCGTGTGCGTGTGCGTGTGCGTGTGCGTGTGCGTGTGCGTGTGCGTGTGCGTGTGCGTGTGCGTGTGCGTGTGCGTGTGCGTGTGCGTGTGCGTGTGCGTGTGCGTGTGCGTGTGCGTGTGCGTGTGCGTGTGCGTGTGCGTGTGCGTGTGCGTGTGCGTGTGCGTGTGCGTGTGCGTGTGCGTGTGCGTGTGCGTGTGCGTGTGCGTGTGCGTGTGCGTGTGCGTGTGCGTGTGCGTGTGCGTGTGCGTGTGCGTGTGCGTGTGCGTGTGCGTGTGCGTGTGCGTGTGCGTGTGCGTGTGCGTGTGCGTGTGCGTGTGCGTGTGCGTGTGCGTGTGCGTGTGCGTGTGCGTGTGCGTGTGCGTGTGCGTGTGCGTGTGCGTGTGCGTGTGCGTGTGCGTGTGCGTGTGCGTGTGCGTGTGCGTGTGCGTGTGCGTGTGCGTGTGCGTGTGCGTGTGCGTGTGCGTGTGCGTGTGCGTGTGCGTGTGCGTGTGCGTGTGCGTGTGCGTGTGCGTGTGCGTGTGCGTGTGCGTGTGCGTGTGCGTGTGCGTGTGCGTGTGCGTGTGCGTGTGCGTGTTCGTGTTCGTGTTCGTGTTCGCGTGTGCGTGTGCGTGTGCGTGTGCGTGTGCGTGTGCGTGTGCGTGTGCGTGTGCGTGTGCGTGTGCGTGTGCGTGTGCGTGTGCGTGTGCGTGTGCGTGTGCGTGTGCGTGTGCGTGTGCGTGTGCGTGTGCGTGTGCGTGTGCGTGTGCGTGTGCGTGTGCGTGTGCGTGTGCGTGTGCGTGTGCGTGTGCGTGTGCGTGTGCGTGTGCGTGTGCGTTTCCCTGGGCCTGCGCCCCAAAGGCAGCGTGTGTGCTGCGTGCCTTGAGCCACCTCCGTCCACCCCTGCCACGTCATCTGCTTCTCCAGCCTGGTCTCATATCCCTGACGGAGGAGATCTCCAGCCTGGTCTCATATCCCTGACGGAGGAGAGCCAGAGCCCGGGACGTGGGCTGCGGGCTGCAGGCGAGCGCAGTGGAGGCGTGGGATTAGGACAGCGTGGGATTAGGACGGCGCTGGCTCTCTGTTGATGCACTTATTCAGGACTTACTCAGCAGCATGTTTCAGAGAGCCCAGCTCAACATTCTCATTAAAGTAGCAGAAATGCACTTTTTCTGTCTGGGGTTAGGGTATGCAAAACAAACATTGCTTTCACAATGTTTTCTGGTTGAAGACCTTGCAGAGCGAAAAAAAAAAACAGTATTTGCTCGGAATTGAATGGACTACAGTTTTGCTGGGGTTTCCAACTGGCTTTGAGCAAGCCACCTTTCCTCTGAAACCTTAGAGGTATCATGAATTTTACTTTAATTATTTGTTGCCACTGGATACTTCAGAAGCCTCTCCTGGTTGGAAGTGTCCTTTATTAAAGCCTGAGTTCCTCTGAGATGGCCCAGCCCATCGGCTCCGGTTGCTCAGCTCCAGCTAGTCAACAAGCTGAAGATCACTTCATTAGATGGCAAGGCTCTCCCTCAACTGCTCCACCACAGAACGCTGCCAGAAGTCATTACTTTGAAACACCCTTCCATGCTGAATTGACATGATGCAAATTTTACGGTCGGTTATGGTTGTACCAGCCAATTAATAAGAATGAAGAGGAATGGTTATCATGTCAAGATAGCTCAAATTTAAGGGAGAAAAATACCATGAGCTTAATGTAAATTTGCTACATATCATTTTGTCTTGTGAGTGTGAATGCATTAATTTGAGTCTTTGCTTGTTCCGATGTTAAGAAGAAAGAAATATGTAGTTATTTTAAGCCTGGCATGTGCTGTGAAGATTTGCTTATATCCACTGAAATGCTGTGCATGCACATATGAATTGTGCTGAAGTTTTGGTCCAAGAGAGATATAAGACGCGAGTCATGCAGAGGAAATACAAAACGTTTGTGCTGAACAAAACAAGAGTATTGCCTTGGCAACCATTCTAATTAACTGGCTTTGTGGCACTATTGAACTCTTGTACAGAATTGTCAAGAGGGTTGGCTTTCTGTTGACGGATGTGAAACAATTCCGTCGCCGATTCATCCACCGCCCCCACACCTCACCATCCACCCCCCACCCCACCCCACGCCACACCCCCTCCTCCAGCGTTCTACACACACTCCTCAGAACCTGTCAGACGGAGCGTGCTTTGCTGAAGTTCCGTTGGGATAAATATTGGCTTTTTGTGAAAGCCTTCAAATCTCTGAGTGAGGTCACACCAGAGTCCCTGTGTCTCCTCGGAGGGATGCAGTCATCACATGACTCCTAGTCCTCTTCATCTCTCCCCTGCATGCCTGCCATTGTTGTCATGGCTGCAGGGTGCTTAGTGGCACTGTTCCCTCTCTCTCTCTCTCCCTCTCTCTCTCTTTCTTCCCGGCGCCTGGCGCGTCCAGTGGCTAATCCATAAGGCCACTCACGAGGTCATCTCTGGCCGCAATCAGCCGAGCGTCACCTCTCCTGCTGTCGCTCAGGGAGGCACCCATCCGTCAAAGCTCCCCTGTCGCTCCTGAGTGACACCTCATCCTTCATTTTAGTACGGCACGGGGGTCCGACAGGGGAGCGGCCAGTGGGTCACACAAGCACCATATCAGCACCTATGGCATTACATCATATCAGCCCCATGTGATCTCAGTGGAAGTGAGCCAGTCAGAAACAGACACACACACACACACACACACACACACACACACACACACACACACACACACACACACACACACACACACACACACACACACACACACACACACACACACACCAGTAAATTCCAAGAGAAAATTTCATTTCCCCTAAACTCCATGAGCCTAATTCTGTCATGAATGAGAATGTGTGTGCTTCATCCAGGATTGGGTATAAGCCTCAGATTTCCCAGAGGCCGCTCCAAAATCTCGCATTTGTCTCTTTTCTAAAATTACTCGAGCAGTCGAGAAGAGATTTTTTGGGGGCTATCATCCCATCAGGAAAAATACTGTAGACAATTTGCTTAAGAGAGGGTGGTTTATTAAAACCACTGGGGCTGGCATAGCTCAGTGTGTGGGCTGCGCCGACTGGCCGACTGGCTGGCTGGCTGGCGTCTGAGCTGCTCTCCACTGCTTGTTGTTGGAGGAGCCTTGCAGCGTGAGGGAACATAGCTGGAGGCCTCCTTTCTGCTAAACACACACTGGTCTGCTGAGGCACAGCTGGCAGCTCATGCAGTACGAGAAGCCCAGAGAACGCCAGCACACCAAACGCCAGGAAAAAAGCTCCTCAGGATGGCTGTCTGCAGCTCCTTTTAGCTTTCTGCGAGCAACCTGTTTACTTTTTTGTTTGTGTTTGTTTGTGCTTGTCTGGTGTTTCACTAAAGGCAGGAGTAGACACCCCCCTGGCCAAGAGGACTGTTTTGTTTCTCATGGGCTTGCTGTGTGTGTGTGTGTACGTGTACGTGTATGTGTGCGTGCACGGGCGCAAGTGCATGTGTGTGCAATCGCACTCAGCTGATTGGCCCATGGTGAATAGGCTGGAT
Organism: Alosa alosa; assembly: GCF_017589495.1. Classification (NCBI taxonomy): domain Eukaryota; kingdom Metazoa; phylum Chordata; class Actinopteri; order Clupeiformes; family Clupeidae; genus Alosa; species Alosa alosa. The sequence goes on along the minus strand of NC_063192.1, from coordinate 32,069,421 downwards.
GACTTCCGCTCTGTGTCAGTCATAGAGGAGACCTCTGAATACTGTGTCTGTGTCTGACTCACTGCACCCAGGGAAAACACCAGGCACTAACCCACAGCCCCAGCTCTCTCTCTCTCTCTCTCTCTCTCTCTCTCTCTCTCTCTCTCTCTCTCTCTCTCTCAAAGAAAATGAGTGAAAGAATGGGAAACGAAAATAAAGGCAAACACTTCAAAGAATCCCCCTGGTGTTCCGTCGCTCTATTGTACTTGTGCTATCTGATCTGCACTTTCCGCTCTGTTTTGACACCTTCCTCGGCGGCTAATGAAATGGTTTCCAGGCGATCGCGCGCTTCATTTCTGCCTTGGTGCTGCCCCCCCCTATTCCTGCAGATCCTAGCAGGGCTAGCAGGGCTGAGGTGGTGCTGGGTGGAGTGGCAGGCTGTGGTGTGGGCCTCGATGGCTGCACGGCTGCAGGATGTGGCTCTGGGGCGTTCTCTGACATGCCGCAGTGAGAGGACTTCATGTAGTTTGTTGTCACAGCTGAGGCCCAGCGGACTGGCACTCAGACAGGGGGCTGTAACCTCACACAGTTTTGGTCAGACCTACTAAAGCCCTGCGCACATTTCAGCATTTACCAACCAAAGATATTGATGTTCTTTCTCTCTTGAAGTCACGGTGGTAATGGACGTGCTGATTAGCCTTCCTCATCACCCTGTGCTAACGAGTGAAGTTATGGTAAGTTGTAACACACAACTTTTTATCATTTTGAAACGATTCTTCTCCTTTTTACTTGGGAATACACACTACACACTCACATACTACTACACACACACACACACACACACACACACACACAAACCTTGGCCTCACCTTGCATTGAGTATTCATTAATTTCTCTCTCCTGTCCCTCCGACTCTTCTTTGAAAGTCAAGCTCTATCAGGAGCTGGAAGCGCTTCATTAACCGTTTTGTTTATAGCTTTTCTGCCACCTCCTGTGTGCAGTGAATGTCTAAATGAATGGCAGTGGCACCGGCGGATTGCCACTATCACCCATTCAGCTGCTCAAGAGAGGAACTGATACCCCCCCTCTCTGTTTGCGGAAGGGGGGAGTGGGGCGGGAGTAGCTCTGGCCCAATGGATTTCTCTCTTGTGTGTTTGCTACTGATAGCAGCGTGCTCAAGACTTGCCATCCCATTGCAATCAAAAGCTTCTCCTATTCTAGTTGCCTTACCTTTCCCTTCTACTAGTTTTCAATGGTTTGTCTTGGGAGAACCAACGGGATAATCTTTTTTCAGTCAATTTTTCTAATAAAATAACTTTTTTTGAACAACACATTTTGATTAGCTCCAACCATCCTGAAGACACCCCTCAATGTTATGACTTGTCACCTCACAGTTCCCAAAGAAAAGGCTTCAATGGCCCTTACCTCATTAGAGGGTTTGATATCAGTTGAGAGCACACTCTGTCCCTGCTCAAGCTTTCATTATTTTTGTTTACTTTGAGCCAATTTCCATGAGTGTGTGTGTGTTGGTGGTAGGGGGTGGGTGGCAGACGAACACAAACAGAGCCAAGCCTAGCCAAGCCTAGCCCACCACACACACTCCTTCACCAGAGCCAAGCCTAGCCCACCACACACACTTCTCACCATAGCCAAGCCTAGCCCACCACACACACTCCTCACCATAGCCAAGAATAGCCCACAACACACACTCCTCGCCAGAGCCAAGCGCAGCCCACCACACACACTCCTCACCAGAGCCAAGCCTAGCCCACCACACACACTCCTTACCAGAGCCTAGCCTAGCCCACCACACACACTCCTCACCAGAGCCAAGCCCACCACACACACTCCTCACCAGAGCCAGGCGCAGACATCTACTGCAGACCACACTGGAAGACTACTGTAGACTTTCATGTGGATATTGATGTTACACTTAAAATTATAGCATTTAACTGCCACCGGCTGAGAAGAAATTGATTTTTTTTTTTTCCCTGTTATTTATCACTTGCATTAAAAGTCTGGGCGTTCAGGAACAGATTCCATCACCAAGTGTAAAATGGGATTGGAAGCCAAATTAAGGTGATGGCAACTGATGACACTTCCCTCCAAATCCCATTATTGCTCTGAGCTATTTAAATGTGTTTGTCAAATGACTACCCGTGGAGGATATTAGTGTTTGATATACGCACCAATAACATTTCATTGGAATACATTTAAATTTCAAAAGATACTGTATGTTGGTAGAAAGGTCCCAACAATTGGTTACTTCCTATTGTTGCACCAGAACATATTTTGCTCCAAATACATATTTGAGTGCTGGTTCTACTGGAAGCAGTCTTTTGAAGAACACTTCTCATCTAATTTATAATTCTTTTGTGAAGACTATTAGCACCTGTGTTCAGCTGACCTTGTGATGCACCAGAAGTGGCATCATGCATCTGCCAGTCTGTCATAAGCACATGCAACTCTCTTTTCCTTTTTAACTTGACTTCCTGTCTCTTCCCCTTGCCTCTGTTTGACACGTCTGGCCCGCTCCCTCGTTAACAGCACCTCATCATTCCCCTTAACGTTCCTCCCACTCGTCCTTTTCAACTTTCCTTTGAATTTCCTCTTCTCCTTTTAGAGTTGATCACCCTGCCACCTTTTATCTCCTCTCTGATGACTTCAGGATGAGTCAGCTCTCTTATTAGGTGACTGAGCTCAAATATCTCTTTTTTCCTCTCCTCCCTCCCTATCTCTCTCTCCCTTCTTTCACACCTGTCAGGAGTGTCCTCAGATCCTGCCCTCCACGCAGATCTACATTCCGGTGGGGGTGATGAAGCCCATCACGCTGCTAGCCCGGAACCTTCCGCAGCCGCAGTCGGGTCAGCGCAACTACGAGTGCATCTTCCACATCCAGGGCTCGGTGTACAGCGTCACGGCTCTGCGCTTCAACAGCACCAGCATCCAGTGCCAGAAGACCACGGTGAGTCATCCCCATCTGCCGCTACGCACGCACACACACACACACACACACACACACACACACACACACACACACGCCACACACACACACACGCAGACACACACACGCCACACACACACACACACACACGCGCGCGCACACACACGCAGACACACACAGACACACACACATACACGCAGACAGACGCAGACACACACACGCAGACACACGCAGACACACACACAAACGCGCACACACACACACACACCTGCGCACAGACATTAATGCGACACACACATACACACACACACACACACTCACTCACACACACACACACACACACACACACACACACACACACACACACACACACACACACACACAGCAGCTGCAATACTTAGATAGCTTTAGTTGTGCACACACCAGGAGGCTTTAGTGTGATCTCATTTGTTTACATTGCGCCACACTTGTTGTTCATTTTAATGCCTTTCATTTTGTTAATTCCTGAATTAGCATTTTGCCTGTGTTGGTTTCTTCTCTTCTCTCAGTATTGAGAACTTTGTCTTTTGCATGTTTTTTCGTGCTGTACACCAGCCTTGTTGAGTATTCCCACCATTTCTGCAACTCAGGACCACACGGCTCTCCTTTCATTCCCTGGCTGTCTTCCGAGATAGGGCGCCCGCTTTGACAGAATGCATTAGATGTCTTTGAAATATTGTACAGTATGCTTCAGAAATAATGTTCTGTTGTGGAGTGGGGAGAGCAGGGGAGATGCAGAGAGAGTGGAACGGGCGGAGAGCCTGCTCGCCATCAAACCCCAGAAGGAGTGGGAGAAGCAGGCCATTTTTCAAGCATTTAGAAGGGCTAAGAAAGACAGATGAACAGACAATGACAAAGGAAGGAAGTGTAGTCAAGGAAATAAAAGAAGGAGAAAGAGAGATAAAAATGAGTCCTTACAAAGGTCCTTCGGGTGAATATGATGAGTGCAATGCAGCTCTTAATTCTAAATGTTTAGTAAACCTACATACTTTATGATTGGTCAAAAGTGTGGAGATACATGCTTTATGATTGGTCAAAAGTGTGTGGGTATTGTAGGCAGCTGTTTGTCTCCTCCATCTTTTTAGGTTTACGTCACTGACCTAAATGTAAACTATGCCTAAGAATGTCCCATCTATGTGCTAATAATAAAGGTATTGGTCTCCTGGAACCAGGCATATATCTGGCTGCCCTCATGAGGGGCATCTGTTAAAATGTGATTGGGAACGTTCAGGGTGTTACTTGCGTTCAGAACATTCCAGATCTGCATGATGACTTTAAAGGGGGAGCTCAAATTAGCGGAGCCGGAGCAGAGGCAAGGGGTGAGGTTTGGGAGGGAAGCCAGACTTGTTTGCCCAGCCTCATTACCATTCAATGTCAAAGTTTGGACAGATTGTCCCCTAACGTTGAATTCATACTGCAAGGTCCCGTTTGTCTTTACAAGAGTTCAAAATTAGTCATTTTAAAATGTTCTGCAGTGAAAGTCCTTGCTCAACCTGTTTGTCTAGCACAGCAGGAGTTTGCTTGGGTTTCTTGGCCAGCTTAGAGAAGGCTATGTGAGTGCAGACCTGAGGGAGAAGCCAGGCTCATGAACAGGCTGTGGAGGACCGCTAGTCATTACCGTCCGAGAGTGGCAGCCGTGCATTTGACAGCGCCATGACACTTGACTGCGCTTCCACATTGATGGCCATTATAGGAAGCTCTTTTTGCCATTCTTTTTGCTCTCTCTCTCCTCCTCGCTCCTCATCCTCCTCTTCTTGTCTGGGTTCGCTCTCTCGCGCCTGTTCTCTCAGCCGGGCTCTTGCAGCATCTCCTTGCGCGTCTGAAGGAGAGCTAATTACGCTAGTAAGCGCGCGGAGAGCTGTCTGGCTAAAGAGGCCTTTATTGACTGTTTGCTGTCGGAGCCGTTTCCAATCAACAGCGCTTTTTAGCTTCTGGTGGAGAGCGAGGGGAGGGGAGGGCTGCTCTCTCCTCTCTCCTCATCACCTCTCCTCTCCTCTCCTCTCCTCTCCTCTCCCTCTTCTCTCCTCTCCTCTCCTTTGGTGGAGAGCGTGGGGAGGGGAGGGCTGCTCTCACCGCTGAGACTTTTGGTCCTCATGCGCTCTCATCACGCAGAGCGCCTGGGAGTGACACTAACTTCCAGAGTCAGGCGAAGCGTCTCCAATGTGGAGGGTGTCACTTCTTGTCTGTGTGTGGCACAGGCAGTCTGCTTGGGTAGCTCTGGTTAGCATGAGAGCATCTCCACACACACACATTAGCAGCCTTCCCTGAACGTTACGCTAACATTCCCACGAAAGCATGCGCATCTGCCGTCTCCTTTTCCTATTTTGCTGGTGTGTGTGTAGGTGTGCAGATGTGTGTGTGTGTGTGTAAGCATGTATGTTTGCCATATATGGGCTTGAGCATTGGTCTGCCCCTCGAGCATCTTGTTCAGGAGTCCTCCACTGCAGGAGCTGAGACCAGCTTGTCAGTTTTAATATGAAATGGCAATTACAGCCATGTTAATTTTCACACTGCAATTATGCCATTAAACGGACAGCAATTACGAGTTACTTAACGGCCCGTGGTTTTAGCAGGAGTACAGCGTGTCCCTGCCTCAGATTATCATTAAAGGAAGCAGGGGCGCATTTACTCTGACACGGGGGTGGCTGCAGACAAAAAGATTGGGCTGTTTTTTTAAAGCTCATCTGCATGCCCTCCTGCATTAATTGTCCTGGCCTGTCAGACATCCTAGGGCCGAGTTGAGCAGAGCCAAGAGCAGCCATTACTGCGCCATCCCACTGTCTTGGCCGCCATATTTTATCGGCTGTTGTTTGGGCCTTGTCGGAACTAAAACTTGATAGTGTTAGACTGACATTGATCACTTTCTCTCTCTCTCTCTCTCTCTCTCTCTTTTTCTTTCTCTCTCTCTCTCTCAGACACACACCCACACACTCACAGGCACTGGGCTGAAAAAAAGGCAGATTGGGGAGTTAATAAAACATGAATGCATGTCCGCGGAGGAGAGGCAGATAGTCTCGGACAGATCGATCGGGTAAACAAGAGATTGGTAGTGATGAAGTGTGGCACACTGCCGCGGCTGCTGGAGCATCATTGAGTGCATTAGCCCAGAGCCCAGTCCCACAGCTCACACCTCCCCTGTGTTTACACTCACCAGGCTCTGCTCTGGCCCAAATGCCCTCCGCGCCATACAGCTACAGCATCATACAGCTTCTCTGGTGTGAGAGAGAGAGAGAGAGAAAAAAAGGAGATAGAGATAGAGAGAGAGGGGGAAGGGAGGCAGGAAGGAAGAGAAAAAAAGATAGATATATACACACACATAGAGAGAGGGAGAATGTGTGAATGATATTGTATTGGCAGGGACATTTTTTGCAAGCTAGTGCAAGGTGCTAGTGCAACGTGCTAGTGCAAGCTGCAGTAGCGCAAGGTGCTAGTGCAAGGTGATAGTGCAAGCTAGTGCAAGGTGCTAGTGCAAGCTAGTGCAAGGTGCTAGTGCAACGTGCAAGTGCAAGCTGCAGTAGCGCAAGGTGCTAGTGCAAGGTGATAGTGCAAGCTAGTGCTAGTGCAAGCTAGTGCAAGGTGCTAGTGCAAGCTAGTGCAAGGTTGCAGACTGTGCCTGAGCTGGTGTGTTGAGCCTCCTCCAAAGGCAGGAGCTGTGCTAGCGGTGTGCCTTTATGAGCTGCCTTGGCTTCTGTCTGATATTACTCTTCCTCCTGAAAACATTATGAGGTTTGCCTCTTGATCCATCCATGTCAAGCCCAAAGGCTTGCTCAGCCTGCTACAAAAGACTCCATAATCGCCTAACACTTGAGTACAACATGGAAGTGAATGATAATAATGATGGAAAGGGCAAAAGCTATATCTTTTAGGTCATGATAGTGTGTGTGTGTGTGTGTGTGTGTGTGTGTGTGTGTGTGTGTGTGTGTATGGGGATGGGGTGGGGGTTTAGGGGAGAGGCAGAGAGTGAGAGGAGAGATGGAGATTGTGTGTGTGTGTGTGTGTGTGCATGTGTGTGCGTGTGTGAAGGCCACAGCTAGAAATCTGTCTTCAGCGGCTTTCATTGTTAGAGAGTTAGAGCAGAGCTCGGGGGTAGAGCAGGACAGGCTGATAATATCATGGTCAGCTTTACAACATTACCTTCTGCTCAGATAAATGACTGCCCCCCTCACTCCTCTCCACAAAAAAATAGAAGGGAAAGTACCATAGTGATGGAAGCAGGGGGGGGGGGGGGAGACCAATCTCATTCGGAATCTTCTTGACAGCAGCTGCCGATTTTTGTGGCGAAAATGAGGACTATCGGGAGGATTTGATAGGATCCAATTAAAAGCCGTCGCAGATAAAATGATGATGAATTACAGCGGTGCAGCAGGATGACAGTCCCCAGCTCCTCTCTCTCTCTCTCTCTCTCTCTCTCTCTCTCTCTCTCTCTCTCTCTCTCCCCTGCTCCTCCTCAACCAGAGAAGAGGAGAGAACAGACCAGTCTAGAAATAGTTGGAGTTTTGTTGCAGAGGAGAGGTGTGGCAAGGAAAGGGCATTGGATGAGAGAGGAACAGCTGAGGGGTGGGAACTGGGAAGAGGTGGAGAGGGGGCAGAAGGAGCGCTGAGCTGGGGTGGGGTCTGTGCTCGTGGCCTGGGGCGTCCCGTCGTAATGGAATCACGCCTTCCTGCTCCTCAGAGCCCGAGTGGAGGAGGCCAGAGACTGGCTGTTGACCAACTGCTCCAGAAAGTGCCTGAGCCGTTTAACCTATTTTGCCTCCCAGTTCTCTGTTCCACTTACTCATCCTCCATGCATTTGGGTTTGGCAACTCTCTCACCAAAGCTTTTGGGTGTGCATATTTTACAGGGGAGTGCAACTCTGATTGAATTCAGACTGCTTTTGAATGCTCTGGAGTCAGGATTCGCTGGCCATAGTCTACTAATTATGCAGTTATGTCAGCTAGCAATTTTCCAACATTCCCAACATTGTAGAAGGCCCTTTTCTAAATAAATATGATCAATTGATATGACCCATATTCATATGCAAAGCCTACACTCATTATGCTGAGAAATATAACTTTAATAGATGTTGCCACATCTGCACTTAAAACTAGTAATAAATCTTCACTTGTATCATGAAGGGAGGAGCAGCGTATGTGCAATTATATAGACCAGACCTCTTGCTGATGTGTTGTATTTAAGCAGGCATGCAGGTTTCCTTTCAGAAATGACAAATTATCTTGAGGTGACCTGCAGGAAAAGGCCCAGGCGTTTTTTCCACTGTGAAGCAGCACAGCAGCTGTTGAGGACTGTTTTGTGAGCATCGGCATTTTTGCGCGCGTTGGACCCGGGACTCCTCCTGGGATCCTCATCTGGCTCTGCTCCCCAGCCCCCTCTGATCTATAGGGGGGCCAGCGTCAGGCGACGGGGGGTGGTGGGGTGGTGGGAGGGGGAGGTAGGGGCGCCTTAAGCTTTGTGCCATTCATTTTCCCGTTTGTAATTAAAAAAGTGAATTGGGACGCAGCTGTACCTTGTCAGAGATTATAAATCTGCAAGCTATATGTACTGCACGCCCTCCTTGTGGATTTATAATCAGCGGTTTGTTTGTTTACTCTTTGTAGGTCGTAATAGAGCACTAAGGATTTCAGAAGAGCAGTTTTTTGGGATGTCTTGTTTTTTTTGTCTGTTTCATTTCTGTTAATGGCCCCGTGCATCTCCCTGGCCAGCTGCCCGCTGTTCCCCTGGCGGAGGGTTAGCGGAGGGCTGTTTGGTAAATACTGCGACACACAGGGTTGCTCACCTCCCATCGATGGCCCCCGCTGCCAATTAAAAGCTCAAAGTTGCCCCTCGGAATGCCAATCAATCCCGCGGACCCACTCTATAAGAAACAAGTAAGCGGGGTGACCTTTCGATTGGGCTGTGTGGGCTCAGCCCCCGAGAGACCCCTTACTACGCGGTGCAAGGCCGCCTCCTAACGATCAGCTCTTCGCTGCCGATATATGTATTTCTTTCTTTTCAATTAGGTTGTGTGCATGTTTCCCTTCCCCTTGCGTTTGAGGTCTCGCATGGCTCCAGGGCTCTCTCTGCTGTGTGGCGATCATACGTGTGCTTAATTACCCTTAACAGTGGACGGCGCTGGCCCTGAGAAACTAATGAGCTGCACTGCTCTATCCCTCACAAACTCTGGATACAGAGCATCCTAAAAACCTTCAGTGCGGATGCAGCTATTTTTCAAAAGCATGTGTGGGTATCATCACCAGAGTTATTTTAGACCACTGGGCCAGGGATGTACCGCATTCTGCAAATGAGCAAAACTGGAAGGTGAGTGGCTTGCATGAATGCATTGAGTTCTGCTAGAAGTTGCCAGCAATGTTTACGTCCCTTGAGCTCAGTGCGTAGCGTGGCATGTCCACCGCCAGTAGACAGGCTCTGTGTTTTGGCCTGTCCAGAAGCCGGGGGGCTACGGCCCGGTTCCCCAGCAGACGCATCCCTGCCTGGAGGCTGCGAGGTGTGTGCTATCATAGGCCCGTAAATGCAGACATGAATTAAACATGGCCGTGTTTGCTTAGCACACTGGGGGCGAACAGGGCACCCCGTTGTTCCGACCAAACGCCTTGTGCTGGTGGGTGGACTAATGGAGCCCTTTAAACTTTAATGGAGCTCCCTCAGGTTGAGGAGCTGTGGGCTGAGCAGGGGAAATCTGCGTCTCCAGTTGTGGATGGCAGAGGCACATGGAGAATAGAGCGTTTGTTGGTGTGTGAAGGGCATTGAGGGAAACGTAGTTAACCACAGGATGATGGCATTCCTCTGGGTTCAACTGGACAAGCAAGATGATAATAGAGAGGCATCATACAGTCAGTCTGCTGACCATACATGCCCTTAGAGATGTCATTAATATGTATGCAAGGCCACACGCTCAGACACACACACACCACACTCTTTCTTACACACACACACCCACACGCACATGCACGCTCATAACATTAGCCCACAAGAATGTGACATTCTGCTGAAATAGAATGACTGTGGTGAAGGCATAAAATGAAGGCCTAAGGCCACAGCACCCAGTCTCTTTCTCTCAGCCATATAAGAAATGCAGGGATGGGGCACATTTGCTCGTCCCAGTTTAATGAATTGAAAAGTCCTTTATTTCTCAACTGCATAAGGAATTGTATAGCTAGCATCCTAAGGCTCTTGGTGAGGATCTCTGTAAGCAGATAGAGGTTGAGCATTTATAAACCTGGTTGTCTGCAGCACCTAAAGGACCATCCATGTGGGTGGTAGTTCAGCCAGCTTGTGTAAGATCAGGTCTGAAATCCCAATCTTAGCTTCTCAGGACCCAGTGTGTGTTGGAGGAGACTGGGGCTCCAAATGAAACATGGCAGCCAACAAATTGGAAATGCCAATTTTACTTACAGTGCTGCATCACTCTTTGTGCCGAAGTTTTCATCACTTACTTCAATAGTAAACTAATGGCTAACCTTGAGTAATGTCCAGTTGAGGCGTCCATGCAGTCTCTAACTGGGCCTCTGTAATTTAGTATCTTTCCACTCAGGTCACTTCACCTCAGGTGGCTTTCAACACCATGTCCTATTCTCTACACCTGACTATCATATGCATTTGTCATGTATACAGACCTTACTGTCCTGTATCTGACCCTAGGCAGATGGGTCAGGCCCTTCAGTCGTGGATCTGCTTGAGGTTTCTTCCTATATGTATCTCCAATTCTAGGGAGTTTTTCCTCCCCCTGTTACCCCGGTTACCCATGGGCCTTCTTTTCTTTGCTTTTCTGTTTTTTTCTCTGATTGTCTAACACTCTATAAAGCGCCATGAGACATGTGTAATGTTTTGGCGCTCTATAAGTACAATTAAATTAAATATCACGACTGTGATGGTATATCATTTTTGCTCTTCCTGTGGGATAGATCTGATCTGCCAGCATCTCTAATGCCCTCGCATCTGGCACACTGCTCTAACACAGCTAGCGTTGTGAGAATGTGGTTGAGAAAGACCACCATAATCAATGGCCACTGAAAAAAAAAAGAATAAATAAATAAATATAAATAGTCCACGTTGATCTATCTTCCATGCTTTCTGTCATTCAGTTCATTTCATTCAGTTTCTCCTCTCCTCTCCTCTCCTCTCCTCAGAATATTGATGCTCTTCACATAGCAAGGGGATAATCCTGACGAGACTGGTTGCAGGCTCATGTACAGAAAAATGAGGAGAATTCTATACTTTCATAAGATCTGGCATGTACTCCATGCATACCAACTAGCCAGCTACATATTGCATTCATTCCTGACAGTTGAATTTGAGATGGTGTTCTTGTTTTATCCGTCACAGTTGATCCGTGTAGCTATCCAGATAAAAACAAACATGTGCAAAAACAAACATGTGCACCTTACAGTTTCATATGAGTAGGGATATCAGTGCACCTTACAGTTTCATATGAGTAGGGATATCAGTGATAATTTATGTGCAGTTGGTCTTGGCTTTCCTCTTTTCAAATGAATTCTGTCTGCAAAATTAGTTGGACACAATGATTCAAAGATGTGTTTTTTTGTGTGTCTAGTTTGTTTACGTTTATTTGTGTGTGTTATTGTCTGGACTAGTGGAACCTCTGAGACTGTTCAAATCGCCTTCTGTGTCTTTCTCTCTTTCATTTCCATTAGTATGACTACGAAGGAAATGACATCAGCGACTTACCTGTCGACCTCTCTGTGGTATGGAATGGCAACTTTGTTATCGACAACCCTTACAACATACAAGGTATGCAAACTTCCCTTAACACATGCCTTTTCTCACTCACTGACTCACTCTCTCACTCTCTCTCTCTCTCTCTCTCTCTCTCTCTCTCTCTCTCTCTCTCTCTCTCTCTCTCTCTCTCTCACTCCTCTCTCTCTCTCTCTCTCTCTCACTTTCTCCTCTCCTCACTCACTCTCTCTCTCTCTCTCTCTCCTCTTTCTCACTTCTCTCTCTCTCTCTCTCTCTCTCTCTCTCCCTCTCTCCATCATCCCATCTCTTTAATTCTCTGCTCCCTCCCCTAGGCTCCTCTTGGGTGCATCTTTGAAATGGAATTAAGGCTCTTTTACGCATCCCTACTTTGCTGGTCAGGCCCCACTGGGTTCGCTGGTGTTTATCTGCACTGCTGTTTGCACTGAGCTCGGATGCCAGGCACAGCAGCGGAAAAGAAAGAAAAAAATGGAACAAGAGGAGCCATACAAGAAGTGATTCACAGCTAATACAAACAGATGAAGGCAGAGGCCAATGTGAGGCACTAAGAGGAGCTAATACCTAATCTAGCTTAACAGTCACTGACTTTGATAGGCCGCTCCTTACTTACCTCCAGGGAGACTCGCACAGAGAGGGTGATGACTAAGTCCTCAGTTCACCCTTTTTGCAGTAAGAGGCAAATATTTTTGTCTCATACCACAATAAGGGACTGAGTGATTGTCATTGGGAGCTGTTCTGGTATTTCATATCATAGTGATTAAATACTTCATCATGTAATCGTGGTGTAATATGCAGGTCATTACAAATAGAAATCTAAGTCTGAAATGCAGTGTCATTGATGCAGTTCATTGGCGAATGAAACCTGAATAGGGCGGAAGTATTAGCTCCGATTAGCTCATCTTTTTGATGCGTTAGCTACAAAACTGTTTTCCCACCCATTCTCTCACTCCACCCATCACTCTCCATCTGCCCTCATAAATAGACCAGTGCTGAGTTATCCATCTCTGCCAGACGCTCTGTGGAATCCCGCCTTTGCCCTGGTGTAAAGTGGAAATGTTAATGTAATTAAATCATTCATTTGGCTCAGCTTAATTAGCGCAGTGCTACTTTTAAGCTTAGCCGTGGCAAATCAGTTTAGTTGCTGGGCGGCGGCGGCGGACAGATACTCTGTCGTCTTTGATGTCCCGCTGCTTGCGGATTGGAGCCATGCCTTTCCACAGCATTCCCATGCAAGCCTGCAAGATCCCCAGGAGGGAATGCTGGCTCCCGGACGCAAACTTGCTACCGCTACATTTTTTTCTGCTGTTCTGGACTTTTCCCCTCTCTATTACGCAACATTTCTGGCCCAGGTACATTTCCAGAACAAACTTGCTTCTTCAGGAATAAACCCCCCAACCCCTGCCCCAAACAAACTCTCTCTCTTTCTCTCTTCTCTCTCTCTCTCTCTCTCTCTCTCTCTCTCAGTCTTAATCAAATGTCAGATATTGCCATCTCTGGGATCCCCTCCGACTTGACTTTAGAATTCCACCTGAGAATCAAAAGCTCTATTTGGCTCTTGCCCTCCTGTACCTTGGCTCGTATTGATCCGTTCTCTTCCTGTTGTGTCTGTCTGTGTCTGTCTGTCTGCCTGTCTGTCTGTCCGTCCCTCAGCTCACCTGTATAAGTGCTACGCGCTGCGCGACAGCTGCGGGATGTGTCTGAAGGCGGACCCGCGGTTCGAGTGCGGCTGGTGCGTGCAGGAGAGGAAGTGCTCGCTGCGGCAGGAGTGCTCTCCGCCTGAGAGCAGCTGGATGCACGCCAACGCCGCCGGCAACAGCCGATGCACCCACCCCAAAATCACCAAGGTAACCTACGCCCACCAGATCCGCAAATCTGCAATGCATTGAGCCAAGCAGTTACACTATCTGCCATCGCTTCTGCTGTACTTGGGAAGATAAGACATTTTACAATATCTGGGATGTATGAATAAGTAGAATGTGACCTGTAGGGAAATCTACCAGGATCACTACTTTAGTGCTTTTTATTGAACTTGTATTTGAAGTATAGAAATCAACCTTTCTAACATTGCATCAATGGCAGCAAGCAGAAGCTAGCAGCGAGCTACACCACTGCACCTCCATCGTGATGCAGTTAGCCTCCACCTTACCTCCATCTCCAGCAGCCAACCCCAGCTTAAGGCCTCAGCAAATCTCCATAAATCCTTTCTTTTTATTATCCCCTTCTTTCAGTGGCTAGAAGCTAATGTGGTCGTCCATGCCTGCTCAGCCAGATCTCCACTGGAGAGGCAGCGTTTGTGTGAACGATAAGCCCCTGATATTGGATAATTGGCAGTGGCACAGCGACTAATCCCTTTGCTCACGCCTGTCTCTGGCACCACTTATCTCTCTATAACAAGGGTTGAAGCTATTGGGTTAAAGAAGAGAAGACATGGAATAGTTTGGGCATTAGCCTCTCTCTCTCCTGCCTTCTCTCCCTCTCTCCTTACCTCACTTGCTCTCTCCCTCTCTCCCTCTCTCTCTCTCTCTCTCTCTCTCTCTTGCTCACTGATTCAGGACCAGCTCCAGCTCTTTAGGCTCAGTCCTAATCCCAGTCATTTGTGGTGCTGTGTGTGAACCTTGCATTAGGTGACTGGTGTCAAGTAGTATATTCCTCGAGGAGAACGCCACCCTGTCGCGATGCACATTTAGCATGGCAACTGTGATTCTGACAGTCGAAGGCATTACCCGTCTCAGCAGATTTGTCACCAGAATTTCAGCCGTCAAAGCATGTGATTTGGTGGGAACACCCACCAGTCATCACACACACTCACACACACCTTCACACTGGCATCCTCCAAGGAATTAACCTGGGTAGGAATTTAAAACCATGTGTGTTTTTTTTCTCCTACAAAGCTTAGCACGAGGTATGTCTAAGCTTGCTGAAACTGATGCCATCCAAGCATTCATACATAGCTTTCTGCCCATCTCTGACACCGAAAAATCTGTGAATTGCCTCCGTAGCCGCGCAACACAACTTGAAGTGCCAGAAGAAAAATTCTCTAGCCGGTAACCCTGAGTGGTCTCCTGGTGTGGTGGCGACGGTTCTTTTGGGCAGGGCTGGAGCTGATTCCTTTCTGCTCCTGTCCTTTCATTCCCAGCCAAAGCCCCTCGCTCTCCCGCGGAGCCATATGGGGCACACTGATGCTCGAGACGAGCCCAAAGCAGCTCTGCCATGGAAAACCTCCACACTGATGCTCTGGACGAGCCCAAAGCAGCTCTGCCATGGAAAACCTCCACACTGATGCTCTAGACGAGCCCAAAGCAGATCTGCCATGGAAAACCTCCACACGGATTCAACACATCTGTATGCCTCGCAGACACAGTCTGGAGGAAACAAAAGAAGGCTGCAGTGTGACTGGCATATGAAATGTCTGGCAGTGTTGTTATTTGCATTCAAAAGAACACCTCCAGTCAACATAATCATGTCCTTTGGCACATTCAGTTAATACTTCATGATAGATGTATGCAGAAAAAAAAATACTCATTCTCTATTCTGTCTTCCAGATTAAAAAGCTTTGCATAAAAGGAGATTTCTTACAGGTGCTTGTATTGAACATGTCCAGCAGATATTCGTCGTGGCACAGGAACAGGGCATGTGGGGCTCAGATAAGTCTAGAGGCACGAGTGAGAGAAGAAGGTGGAGACGAGGAGAGCAGACACAAGATGTGTGGGGCTGCACGTTAGAGCCTGGATTAGCCATTTCATTTGAGCTGAGCATTTAGCAAGAATTCAGGGATATTCCCTTTTGTTTTTCCTCTTTCTGTCTGTCTCTCTCTGTCTCCCCATCTCTCTCTCTCTCTCTCTCTCTCTCTCTCTCTCTCTCTCTCTCTCTCTCTCTCTCTCTCTCTGTTTCTCTCTCATAGAGTGAGTTGTGGTAGTAATTGAATTCACTTTGCCGTGTCTCATTGTCTTGTGTTTGGGAGTCTGCTTCTGAATACCCCATCTGACGTCGCAGCCCTTTAAGTCTGCTCCCCCTGAGATTCTCCACAGAGACAATGAGCCGTTCCCGCCGCCCCCCCCATCCACACCCACTTCCTCCCGCATCCACCTGCAACAAAAGCCTGACGAATTACAACATGGCCTCCTCCTCCTCCTCCACCTCCTCCTCCTGGTGCTCAGCAGCCACAGGAGGACAGAAGAAAAGGGGAAATGAGAGAGAGGAGACGGACATGTGTGAAAGGGGAGGAGGGGTGTGTTGTGTATGTGTGTGTGTGTGTGTGGGTGAAAGGGGAGGAGGGGTGTGTGTGTGTTGTGTATATGTGTGTGTGTGTGGGTGGGTGTGTGGGTGGAAGGTGTGTGTGTGTGTGTGCGTGTGTGTGATGTGTGTGTGTGTGATGTCCGTGTGCGTGCACAGGGGTTCGTCCTTTTTAGCCGTCTGACTCCCACAATGCACTTCTCTGTTTGCATGGTGGCAGTTTTCGCCGCCTTCTGAGCATACATTGCCTCAGATTAATATTATATCAGCGAGCGAGTGAGAGAGCGAGAGAGAGAGAGAAGAGAAGAGAGGGGGATGGGGGAGGCTCTGATTGCTCGGCTCCTTGTTTTCTTTTTCTGTACCTCACCACCCCCACCCGTCAGCGGAACATGGCCTTGATGAGTTTTGACACTGAAGCATGTAAAATATACATGTGCTGCTCCTCAGCCTTCTGCTGCCCTTCTAGACGAGGAGAGCTGCACCACGCCCGCCACGCTGCTCAGAAGAATGGCAGACTGATGGAAACAAAAATAGGAGAGTATTTTCCTCTGTAGTAACAGGAAGTTGTGTGGATGCCGCAGACTGATCCTGTTAGATACACCATTAGATGGAATGTGATGTGAAATGCCAGACATTGTAGTGGTGCCACCTTTCCTCATTCATAAACATAGCTCTGTGTATTGGCCTACATTTCAATCTGTTTATACTCTACTGTATTGGTGCTGTATTGCGTTGTTTTGGAATAGGGGTGCTCTATAGGCAAAGCCCTTAAGATTGCTCTATAGGCAAAGCACTTAAGATTGCTCTATAGGCAAAGCACTTAAGATTGCTCTATAGGCAAAGCCCTTAAGATTGCTCTATAGGCAAAGCACTTAAGATTGCTTTACAAAATATACCAGTAGTTTTTGTTTTCATTTTGGGCATGAAATAGTATAGATGGAAAGTTTCAGACCTCCTTTGTTCTGATGGCATACAATTTCCTCTCCATGTCATTGGCAAATTCCAGTAGAATATTAGATAATAATAATAATAATAATAATAATAATAATAGTCCAAAGTGACTTTTTGAACGAGCTTACACAGTGATTCAAATCACATGGCGTAAAGCTTTGACCACAGAGTTAGAGCACATTGTATCTGTCCAGACGGAATAAGTAGACTACGCTTTCAGTAGTCCAGGCTTCAGATCCCTGCACGTGTGCGTGAGAGTTGGTGCAGTGTGCAGTGTCATTCCCGCCCCTCTGTTCTCTTTCCCTCCTGTCACTCTCTGTGAAACCTCTCGCTCTCGCTCTCCCTCACTCTCACTCTCAGATCGCACACTACATCCTGGCAGCTGCTTAATCACGATCTTCATGAAAAAAAAAGGGTCTGAAGCCTCAGAAGCCGTGCTAGGCGCGAGCTGTGGGTGAAATTGCGTGCAATAACAAGTTGCAGGATGAAATTCCATTCAGTAGGAAGTCCCAGGCATGGTCCGGCAGGCTGATATGAGCAAGGAAATATATCTAACCCCCTTTGCAGCTTATCAGCTTACCCCCCTTATCAGCCTGCACAGGTCATGTGATGGCCGCTCCTGGCTGTTGACGGCCAAAGTGAGGGTCCTGAGAGGCCCCTTTTCCTGGTGGAAATAACACATGGGGCGCTCACCACACCACACCTCCGCTCATGGCTGCTGTTGATGTGTTGAGTCTGGTAGCCTTTGTGCTGGTGTGTGGCTTCCTGCCGAGCGCTGGGCGTGGGTGGTGGGTGTCGGGGCTGCGTCGGGCGAGTGGGTGGAGAAGCGGGCACCCCCCTCCCAGGCCCAGGCGCCTCCAGCCGAGATGAAAGGCGGTGCAGGTAATGAGAGACAGACGGGCGGTGCTGGCCCTGACGAGTGGCGGCGTTGCGCGGCGTCTCGCCTAGCTTCATGCAGACAGGAAGCTCTTGCGTGGGCCACACGCTGGGCACAGGTGGCGGGTGGTGGGGAGGAGTGGGGGCGGACGTTGGGTTGTTTTTTGCAACCCCCACCTTCTCTGTGATTGCTCTTGCAGACACAGGCGAAAGCACTGCATGTTAAATGGGAAAGCAATACTGAACAATGGAAAGACATTAAAAATGCAAAAGTAAGCTCACTAGCAGGGCTGAATGTATTTGATTATAATGTAGATTTGGCTAAGTGATTTAACAGTGTATTTCCTTTGAAATCTGAATGTTTAAAGTAACAGATGGCCTCTTAACAGGTACCTCTTTATTTTGACCATGGAATACAGACATTCTGCAGTATAGCTCACAACACCTAAAAGGCCAATAAAATGTAATAGTATTGTTACAGGGGGGAGCTGGCTGTACAATATAACCCCCCTAACATCTGTACCTTTTAACATCTGTAGATTTTCTCTTTGGTTGAGCTTGTGTCATGTAAAATAACTGCACTCAAGAAATGTGTCATGTAAAATAACTGCGCTCAAACTACAGTAAATAGAAAATATATCTAAAAAATAAATAAAAACAGGGTTTTGTGCATGAAAGTAAGCAGCATGAGTGTCTCATTTGGCCGTGGTGTGGTGATCTGAGGCTCTGTAGTCTAATGTAAGCCATGTGGTTGCTCTGGGTGCTCTGTAGTCTAATGTAAGCCATGTGGCCCCTCTGGGTGCTCTGGGTGCTCTGTAGTCTAATGTAAGCCATGTGGCCCCTCTGGGTGCTCTGTAGTCTAATGTAAGCCATGTGGCCCCTCTGGGTGCTCTGGGTGACTCCCTGCAGTCCCAGATGCCAGACCGACTGTAAGTGAGAGCAGCCGCCATGTCATTCTGTGGTGTGGGCGTGCAGCTTGGCTGCCCAGAGCTCCTCTAAAAGCATGTCATTGTGGATGCCATTCAGGCCTGGCGAGCCGAGCAGGCGGGCAGTGTGACCAGGCCGGTGGGGATGGACGGGCTGCTGGTGGTGGAGGAGTGGTGGGTCTGGGCGGAGACAGCCAGGTGGAGATTACCCATAATTACCTCATGATGTTTGTTTGGAGGGGCTGGACTCCCACCGCGTCCGTGGCACATCCGTCAGCGCGTTTGTTTTGTCACGCCACACCTGTCCTCGTTAAGGTGGAATAATCCCGCTAAATAAATCACGTTACGGCGCCGACACTTCACCAGGCGGTCGGCCGCGAGACTCCAGCGTACTGTAATAAGTTTCAATTAGAAACGGAGGGGGAGAGAGAACGGGGAGGGGAGTGAGGCTTTGGAACAGGACATACTTTGTGCTCCTCCCTACGTGCCGTTGAGGGGACCATTTTTCTTCGTTATGCCAACGGGAGGCGGCATATTACGGTGGGAGTTGGCTAAGGTTGAAGGGGCACGATGCCCTGCTGCCAGCGCGGGGGGGTTTTCATCACCATCGTGCCGACTGCTCGCCAAGCGGGAGTCCCTCACATGGAGGCCAGCAGAACAGCCCAAGGAGACTAACGAGGATGTGAACGCAGGATTAATCACAAACGGGCCTTCACTGGGCTGATAAGAGGCCAGTGATGGGGGCCCTAGCAAATTGCTTTTGCACTGAAGTGTATGTTCTCGTGACAGGAAAGTACAAAAGTAGCTGTAGCGTGTTGTGATTTGCGTGGAGGCAGGTGATTTGTCAGGCCGTGGGCGTACCCTACTTTAACGGCTGCTCCTCGTTTCTGCAGGTGTTTCCAGAAACGGGCCCCAAACAGGGTGGCACGCGCCTCACCATCATCGGAGAGAACCTGGGCCTCCAGTTCCACGACATCCGGGCGGGCGTTCGCCTGGGGCCCGTGCCCTGCGTCCCCATCGAGGAGGAGTACGTCAGCGCGGAGAGGTGAGGGTCCACTCGCTTTTGTTTGTCTTTCGCTCCGTCACACTTCATCCCTCGTTCTCTCCCACCTCTGGTCACCTCGTGTGCCCATGTTATGGGGTACAGATCAGAGGTGAAGAGGGAGTGTGGAGCGGCGATCCTCTCCGCACTTCATAGCCGAACTCTGCAGCAGAGCAGCTGGCGTCCAGCTGGTGTCCAGCAGCAGCTGGGGTCAGCGAGGGCGTCCCCACTGACTGCTTTGCATTCCTCTCACTCCGGCTCTGCCTTCAGAACACTGCTTGGACAGATGCACACTCATGCGTCCGTCCCCTCTCCTATCAACAAACACACTCTTAAAACAGCTCTCTCTCTCCTCACACAGAAGAACTTGTTATTGGGGAGATTATGGTTTATGGTACAATCAGAAAATGGTAGACATTGTTTGTCAATGTTGTCCTGTTGCAGGATCGTTTGCATGCTGGGTGACGCCACTGGCTACCCGTCCCAACAGACCACCACCCTAGAGGTGTGTGTGAACGAGTGCCAGCCAGAGTACCGCGCCCTGAAGCCCCGCACCTTCGCCTTCGTGGTAAGCATGCGGCACCAACACAATGAGAGGGGACTGAATATATCACTTTGTGTTGTTGTTAAATCATTAAGTGATATTTAATATTGAAGTTAATGGTTATATTATTATTCTAAATAAAGAATCACTCTTGTGAAGTGATGCTGGATTTACTGTTGAATCACTAGTTTTTATAATTGAACACCTGTGTTTCTGCAATATTGACATTTGTTCACATAATATATAAGTACATTACATTACATTTAGCAGACACTTCTTGACCAAGGTGACTTACATATGTTAGCTATATTACAAGGGATCACACTGTCCCCGGAGCAACTTGGGGTTAAGTGCCTTGCTCAAGGGCACACCGGTGGAAGCCGGGAATTGAACAGACAACTTTCAGGCTACTGCACGCTAGCCCAGCTCCTTAACCACTACACTACCACCGCCCACAAGTAATGTTTGCTAATAAGTGGGGAGTGAAGCATTAAGTCTTCATGGTCATGTATTAGGCTGAACCTCTTGCTGTGGCCAGCAGATTCAAGCCTGTCCTCTGTGCTTGTGTGTGTCCAGTCTCCCTTCTTCACGCGCGTGGTACCGGCCCAGGGCCCCATCTCTGGGGGCACTAGGATCACCATCGAGGGCAGTCACCTCAATGCCGGCAGCTCTGTGTCCATCAGCATAGGCCGCCAGCCCTGCCTCTTCAAGAAGTACGTCTGTCTGTCTGTCTGCCTGTCTGTTCTGTCTGTTTGTCTGTTTGTCTGTCTGTCTGTCTGTTTGTTTGTCTGTCTGTCTGTCTGTCTGCCTGTCTCTGTTCTTTCTGATGTGTACTGTCAGAGCATCCTGTATCTAGGTAATGACTGAAGACTGATGGACACAGGATATGGACAAGGACAGATTGATGCTTGTGTCCAGCAGTCTTCTCACAGCAGTGTCTCTTATGGGGGACAGTGAGAACGTCCCTGTCCTCTGTTTAACTGGCAGAGAGCACCAGTTTGTGCATTGCATTGCAGCCAGCGCAGCGCGAGGGGGTGGGAGGGGGACACCACAGTGCCAAGTGGCTGACCGGAGAAGAGAGAGAAAAGGCAAATTGCTGTGGCAGCCATCAGCTAATGTGTCAGCAACACCTGGCCCGTGCCAACATGTTATCAGGACACACAAAAAATGGCTGGACTGGCGAGACGTGCTCTACTTTTCACTGTCCCCATGCTTAGAAAGCAGCGGAGGGGGGGAAACAAAGGGGGGTTTGTTGGTGTACATCAGTTAGTCCCCATTGCATGTATTGTGAGTGTGTGTACTCCCATTGCTCTGTGCTGTCTAAGGGTGCAATTAAAGGAACATTTGTGTGTGTGTATGTGTGTGAGAGTGTGTGTGTGTGTACTCTTTTTTTTTTGTTAATCCCCATGTTTTTTTCTACCCATCAGTCAATTTTTGCACATTCCCTCCCACCTCTCTGCACGTTGCCAGTTTCTCTATTCACAAACCCACATGCTACACAGAGGCAAAATTGCATCTATTTCTGTCTGACTAAGTCTTCTAAATATAATGTCTCTCAGAGTATAGATGCCAAAATGCAGTCCCCAAACGTGTCTCACCCAACCCCCAGCCCAGTATTATGTGAATTAAGAGCCTTATTTGCATGACGTACATTTCATTTCCAGTTTTGCTTTTTGCG